>NW_010257280.1:12431-36625 GCF_000690775.1 Eurypyga helias
GAGGTACCTACATGACATTTCAGACTTTCTGTTCCCCTTCCAGTCCTCCGTACAGTCCAAGCCTTTGGACTTTCCCATTCACATCTTGCTGAGACATTAGTAGTTTCTGTGTACTTCATAGATCAGTGGATTCCTTCTCCATTAACCTGCATGGACAGGTTAATGTATATAAAACATTATGGTCCATATTGCCCTGCGGTGAGGAGTTCCACAGTGCAACCACCTCAGTTTGCCACAAACCCCTCACCTGCCAGCTTTGCTTGCTGATCCCTGGTTCTTTCTGAAGGTGATAGGGGCTGACCTTTTTCCTCAGATGTGTGACTAGAACAAACTGGTTTTATTAGGACCTGTGTTGGTATGCGAATTGTTATTTCACGGTGTAAAACATTATTGATCAAACTGAATTTTGTGTTCGTGTGAAGGGGTAGATGTATATGATAGACATACCTGCTAGCAATATTTACTGAAGGGAAAGCCCAAAAGATGGCCTTGTTATCTTTTTCTGAAAACTTCGACAGATTTTAGCTGCTGAGTTTGAAATTTTTGATAAATATTACCTAAGTTGGTCTGAAGTTTTATTAGGGTGGTGAACTCCACCTACTGTGTCTTAGCCATTTCTCCTTATGAGTTCGGGTCGAGTGAATTGTTTTATCAATGTTTCTTGCTTTGAGAAGCTCTGGTTGATCTGTTTCTTCGAGAAAAAAACACTGAAGGGAGCAATTGTCGATATATTCAGGCACTGGCTGTGGAGTTATGTTGCAGTGGTGTGTTTTCTTAGGGTTGATGTCTGCATTTGAATTAAAACTCTCCTACTGACAATGCTGCTTGTCTCTTTAACATCAGACAGGAGGTGGAGACTGGTTCCTACCCCAGTCTGTTTGCAGGGTGCACATTGACAACTGACAATTGCAAATTCCAGCTTATGTCTAGCATCTCACAAAGGCAATGTGGCCACGTACTGCTTCTAAAAATACAACCATTTTTTGCCCTGGAGTCCTTTTTCCCTAGATTCAAGAGGCTGGGGTGGTGTGGAAACTCACCAAAGGGTATTCTGGCTGTTGTTTTCGTTTGGGGTGTGTTGGGTTTTGTGGTTTTTGGTGTGGTTTGGTTTTGTTTTGGTTGTTTTTTTTTTTTTTCCCCCTTCTCAGGTGTATGACTCTGGAAGAATTCCTCAATGGGTGGGAGTGTATAGCCAACTAAAATAATATCTTTTTTTTTTCCCATTAGCTTTAGTTTTCAGTTTCCATATCCAGTAAGAATGTTTGGTGTTGTTTTAGCTCTTGCCAGGTAAGATATCGCCTTTGCCTTCCTTTGCCCTTCATCAAATGAAGCTGCCTGAGGTTTAGTGTTCCCTTTTCTGAAACGCTTTTCTAAGAACTTTTTTAACTGTGAAAGCCATATGTTCCTTGTCACACAGAAGACCATTACCCAAGCCAACTGCCAAGTGCCCTGGAGCCTGTGAGGTGCTGTGTCTCTGGTGATGTTTTCCTTTTTCATCTTTTCAGTATCTCCCTGCCTTTTGCAGGGATCTGGCTGTGACTTACAGATGGATTAAGGAAGAGAACATAACACAGCTGGAATTTCATCCCGAGCTGCTCTAGGAATAAATCACGTCCTAGCCCCCCTTATCAGCACAACGCCATGAATGCTGTTACTGACACAGAACAAATTGTTTTACCGCTGCACCAGACAAGCTGGGGGCAGTGATGTGAACCTGGTATGTTCTTGCAAAGTCCATGCTTGAAATCTCTCGAGTATGTATATAGATTCATCTGAATGGGAGAGAAAAGACAGCCCTTCAAGACAATTTACTACTACTAGGTTGCATTCGCTCGGTGGTGTTCTTAATGTTTTGTTTAAGTCTGGGAAAAAGAGGAATGAAATGCATAATTTCACATGATTTATTTAATGACTTTCAGAATCATGAAGTGTAGAATGTAGTAGGGTGCTTACTCAGGGTTTTTGTTATTAATGAGAAGCCTGTGTCAAATTTTTTTAATGATGATGAATTTTAGTATTGGAATGGATAGTAGTTCTTACTGCCCGTTTTAGAAGGTAATTCTGGGTCAGAATGAACTGGACTACTGAAATTCTCTGGCAACATCCCAGCTATTTTATTTCAAAAAAAGTTGCATTTCCGTACAAACAGAAACTTTCTCTAAGCATTTGGCAAAACCTGGATGTAGGACTACATGAAACCCTTGGACAGGATACCCTCAGAAGGCAATAAGAAACACCACATGGGCAAAGTGGCTTAGCAGGCTCTGGTGGCAGAACATGGCCTTTGTGTTTCCTCCTCAGATGGAGATCTCCTCAGGGCAGGCACATATCAGCTGCTTAAAAATACATCTCTGATTGTAAAGATTTTGGAGTGTCTTCCATACATTTCCCAGTGATGAGTGAGAAGCTTCTGTTATATTTATTTTCTCTCCTTCTAAGTGTTAGGAGACTAAAAAACTGATGCATGGAGATAAAAAGTAAATCCTTGCATGGAATGGATTTCTCTATCTGTGTGGAAAACAGCTGCTGCCTCTGGAATTCATATGAGGCTCCCAAGGACAGAAGAGCAGACGGTTAATTCCTTCTTCTGCTGCCTTTCTGAAGCTGTTCCCTGTAAATTGGAGATGGCTGGGGGCAGCACCCCAGGAACTTCATGTTTCTCCAGAAACAGCACTTCTCCAAACCCAGGCTCAGATCCAAACTCCATGAGTTGACTAGTCACTGCTAGGAGCCTCTGCTATTTCCATGGAAGCAAAGTCCTAAGACTAGAAAAATAATCCTTATGCCTGCTAAAAATGCTGATGTTCCAGAAGTGAAAACTCACTAGCCATTTTACCAGACTACTGTTTAACTGCAAGAGAGGTTTGAGAAGAGACACAATGATCTGTGTGGGCTGAAGGAGCCTGAGGATCGTCTTGCTGAGAGTGTCGAAGCACCTATATGATCACATCTCGTACTGAATAGCACGTGTATTGTTGCTCAGTACCTATTGAACTGCAGCTTCTGGCAATTCTGAAGTTACAGCTTTGTCTTTCTCATACCTGTGGTTTACTTTTAATAAGTAACAGTTGGCACAGGTATGTGTTCTATATTAACATACATGCGTACCTAGTAGTATTCTCTAAGTCGGCCAAATGTTTACTCGTAGTTATTTTAATCACTGTTGGCTTGTCTTTCCTTTCATTATTTCATTAATGTAGGATTAAAGATCAAGCTAATGCTGCCTGCTTAATATCTATCTAAGAACACAGAATGTGGCTTATTTTAGTACCTGTTGGGTCTTATTTTAACTTTATTCTGTGCCCAAAGCTCAGAATAAATACTGTTAAGCCCTACAGAACATGGAATGTTTTTAAGCACCTAAATTCTTGTCTTGGGCGAAACTTCAATTAATAAAGTGCAATGTACTGGAAATGATTAATGGAGCCTTTACTTTGTATATTTTCTGGCTACCTTTGAGGCTTAAACATCTGTCAGAAGTAACACAGGAATTTTATTTATATTTTATTCACCTAAGCCTCTGTATGCTGCAAGTTGCCCCAGAGGTCCTAACACCTTTTCTTTGTTGCTGTTACCAAACACGTCTCTGCATCCACCTCTGGAGAAAATGGTGAATGAGCAGCGTGGTAAAAGTGACAGAGGGAAGTCATAGGCTGCATGCTTTGGGAACCTTCATATTCGGTGACCCCAAGGAAACTGCTAGTTTCCACTAAAACAATTAAAGCATATTAGGATATCAACTAAAGGAGACATGCCTGACGTTTCACGGTTACCTGTGATTTCAGAGTAGCCTGTGACACACTGTAATTATACGCTACTAGCTGTCTGTGATGGCAGAAGGTCTCAGTGCAATTTGTGTAAATCTAGCTGTCTCTGGCTGTGATAATCATGAAGTAGTTTTATGAGCTCATGCTAGATGCTGTGACTTTTCACGGTTTGATCTTTTGGCAAGGTAAGTCATGTAACACACTTAGACTTCATTTCTGAGAAGATATCTCACAAGTGGTGGATACTGCAACCAGTACAATGTGCGGAGACCATGGCCCTGGAGAGGACTAGCTATGGCCATCACACCAATTGGGTGTGATTTGGGAAAAATGGGGGGACTTTTTTTGTACAAGAAGAACCTAACGTTCCAGTCACAGGAAACTGATTCAGAAAAACACAAGGATATTAATAGCACTGCTGTAAGTCAAATATAGGTGCATTTCTGCCCACATTTAGGTTTGTTCCCTTGCTTATTTTGCTCTAACCTCCAGGGCTACTGTAGAAATAATGAACTGAATCTGGTGGCTACTTCAACTCTGGAAAAAAACCAAACTACTATTGATTTTGAAAAAAGAGACAAAACCATGAGGGTGTTTTGTTGAATGTTTTTTAAAGGCAGAATATGGTTGGGATGATTAGTTAATGTGAAACCTGAACTGTACATCCTGTTAAGAAATGCTTTCTCTTCAGGAGGATACGATGCATCTGTGTTGAATTAACAGAACTGACCTTCCTATTCTGTGGGAGAAGAGATCCATTCACTGCTCAGGAGTACAAAGGAGGACTATAAAGACGTTTAATTTATCATGCCACGTTATCAGCATGTCACTTTATCAACCCACATTCTTCTGGCTTCAAAACAAACATCTTACACTCGAGTGATTTTTTTTTTGTGTGTGTGTTCAAGGGCAACCATGCACTGAAAAGAGTTTGTGCAGTGAAATCTGAGTAGTAAACATTTAATTGTTCTGCATAGGGAAAACAAGATTTGATTCTGCAATTGTAACATCATTTTATGGTGTACTGAAATATAACCCATAAAAAAGCTTTCAAATCAACTTTTAAATCTATTTTTCAGCTTTCCTGGCTTTTAAAAAGAACCGACCACTTCTTCTCAACTCACCTCTCTGTTTTTAAGAAGAGTCTGTTTGGCTGTTTCCTTTCCTAAAAAGCATGAGGAATAGTTGCTCTGCTCTGTGTTTGTGTTGTTGAAGGATTTTCTGGCTCAGAAGGCCGCTCACGTGTATTGCCATCATGTATTCTTTGATTGACAGGAAGATATTTCAGTGTGTTAGCCAAACCGTTACTACAAATCAGGATAACAAGCTGTTAACAAAAGCTTAAGGAAAAGAAGTTCCCAAAAGTTTGTTTTTAACATTCCTTTTTCCTGGGTTTTCTGTCTCTTGACTTAGGAGAGAAAATCATTTTGCCAGTTCCCTCTATACCTTCAAGAAATTTGGAGCAGCCAAGACCTGATGTTCTGATCAGAGAAAGTTTCTGCTGCAGTAGACCTCCTTCATCCCCAGTTTCTGTCTCTGTTGTACACTTGCATCTTTGCAGAATATTTTAAAGGGCAACCAAAAATTTGAACTTCCTACTCTCCTTTTTTTCACATCCCCCTAAAGGAAACAGGAGTGGAAGCACGAAAACAAAGAAGCAGGGAAAATAAGAGTGCAAGTTAACAAACCAAGTACGACTTTGGCATTCCTACAAAAAATGTTCTGGGCTGGCCCCTGACCCCTGAGCTCCCTCTGCTTATGGCAAAAATTATGGGAAACACTTTTCTCCTGGGGAAGGGGTAGAGTTCTTCCAAAGAAAGCAAATGCTTCAGCAGCATAACCAGCAAAAAGGTTATGAAGCAGTGTTACCAAAAAGAAAATAGGGTTAAGTTTAATTTGCTAAATAATAAATTTATTTAGCTGTTAAACTGTAAATGATGAAATGTGTCAACTCTGTTGACACTTGTAGTTACTAGCAATTTGTGTTTTTAATGAACTCTCCTGTCCTGCTCCTCCCACCCCCATCTTTCATAAATGTGCTTTCTAGTATAGTAGAATCTCATTTTAGCAAGGCTGAGAATGCCATGATAATTAGTTATATGGATGGTAACACAGGCCTCCTCATCTTATGGATGTATTTTCTACTAGAGATTGTTCTGATTAGAGAAAAAAAATATATTGTGCAAAGCAACAATGCATAGTTACTCTGGCAGTTACTTTGTTTATGGAGGGTGATATACATGCTCCATATCCTGTCATCTCCAGTATTTGGCAGTGCTTTTAACAATAATTGGTTTGGTTAATCCAGCAGGATGCAAACTTGGGGCCCCTTGGACTGTGGATGTTCAAGAAGTCATTCTCCCAGTTTCAGAGAGGATTGTTGAAACAGAGGTAGTCCCTTTAAATACATTTAAAGACATTTGTTATATGCAATTTAATTCTGTTTCCATGAGATGTTATCTAGAGGATGCTAAGAATTTAAACATCACTGTTCATTTGTGCTTACCAGTAAAAGCTGATTGTAACCATCTGCTGTAAAACAGACTCAGAAAGGGATGATGTTCCCCGTTTCTCGTTCTTGCCTGCCCGAGCTCAGCCTAGCAAAATGAGAGAGCAGTGGAAACACAGTTGTGTGCTGCGTCCTGGCTGAATGCTCCATAGCACAGGGGGGATTCCCCAACACACAGTGCAAAACCAAAGCGGGCATTTCTGTTTGATAGTACTGTGTGGTTGCACCTCATTTTTAAATGCAATTAATGATCCATTTGGCAGGGTTTGTGGCACTGATAGGATTTCTGCTTCGCTTGCAAAACAAGCTACTGCTGATAATATTTCTATTGGATTGCCAATAAATGGGGAGGCTTGCATCCCCTGATAAACCCTGAATGAGCAGAACTAGCTTTATTTCGGTGAGGCTTCGTGTGAGTGCAAGGACCTACTTCTTAGATAACGATAACTCCGTGTAGGACGATGGTTTGGACACTTGGCCCACAGCATAGGCAACTGTTTGACTAGTGTTTCAAACGAAGGCTGCCCAAGTTTTCTACACAGTAATATTTTAGCTTTAATGCACATTGCCAGTAAATGGTTTGAAATGTACGGACTGTTAAAATGCCGACTCTGATCTCGTTGTCAAGTGTCTGTTGGTGTGACATTGTCACCTCAAACCCTCAACAACTGGTGCCAGCAGTTTGGAGGTGCCAGATGCTCAGCATCTCTGCAAATCATGATGGCATACAAAGGTAGGAGTGGAAATTGCTGTGTACATGGGAGGTTCATTGCCCTGTCTGACAAGGCTGAGGGGGATTCACTATGTGAGACTGCTGCAAAATGGAAAGTGCAAAATATTATCAGGAGGTGGGTTCAAAACTGATAGAAATGAGACTCCAGAGGATTACAACTATGACTTGTATGGAGATTGGGAATGAGAAAACGTGGACTGAACACAGTAATATAGAAGAAACAGGACATCAGTTCAGGTTAAGAACTTTTTTAAATTATAACTTCAGTGAGACCATCCCCCTCTCCTTTTTGATTGAAACACAGTAACTTTCTGTTATTAATACAACCTGTTTAGGCTACTCAAAATAAAAGTCTGGAAATTGAAGTCTAAAATTTTTTTGGTTGAGGTTGTTGTTATATACATAGATTTAAAAAAACCCCAATGGTTAAGCTAAAGGGTCTTTCATCTTTTTGATATGATTGTCTCCTCTTTACTCAGTCAAAATCTTTGAATCCTAAGGGGCGAAGCCTGGTTCTAGTGGGTAAAATCTCTAATATCGTTGTCACAGCTGTCACTGGCATTAGCGGAGATCGTCTTCTACCACAAACCTGGCCAGAACTCTGTGACTCTGTGGTCTTGTAGCTTGCCTGCTTCCCTGTTTATAAAATTCCTTTTAAGTGTCTCAGCTGTCCCACGTGTAACCCAGGTCGGCTTTGGAAATAAAGGCACCAGTATTAGAGACAAAAAAAATGTTTTCTCTCAAGCAGGCAATTTCTTCTGTTTGTTGTCTTGGTCAGTATTTCACACAGTGCTGGAGAAAAAGGGAAAGACAGATGGGGAAGTGAGGGGGATTTTCTGGCCAACTCTAGCTTATATTGAATGCTAAAACTCACATTTAGTTTACACTGAATACTGAGATGTAGTTAAGAACTTGCCTTTAAGCTGTAGATGAGGCTTATATATGTAATTGTCTGTACTTCTCTGAAGGCTAGAAAAGTTTGACTAAGCAGTTCTCTCCCTCTGTGAGACCTCCTTTCGTGAGGAGGTCAGCTCTTTTGGGGAGACACAGTAGAGAGAGAGAGATCATGGTTGTAAAGGATGGATTTTTATTAAAAATATACTGAAACCCTCCAAAATTTACAAATGTACAGTATTTACCAGGTTATTATTGTTTTCCTCACGTACTAGTGACCCTTCTCTCCCTCCAATAGTTTTTGTTTGGTTGGTTTTGGTTTTGTTTTTGTTTTCTTTTCCTAAATCCCACAGAATTTCACATAATGTTTTTCAGCCCAGATGCACAAGCAGGCTAACAGCATATGTAAGTCATTGCCTTCTCCAGCCACAAGCAAAATACCCTATGCTTGCTTGTATGCCAGAGCTAAGTGTTTGAAGAATGAGATTTAGCTGACACTTTAATTCCCTGCAAAAGTGCAATGACAGGGTTGTGAATGAAGGAAGCAGGCTTGGTAAAAGGAAAGGAGCATGCACTGTCAGCTCTTTCCTCCATCCCCACTCCAGTCAGACCTGTCAGTTGACAGGAGACAGGTCTCCTCTGATTTTGGGAAGCCAGACCAGCCCAGGCCGTGCCTGAGGATGGAGTGCTGTTTGCAGACGTCCACAGGGGCCAGGTCTGCTATTCCTGCTCCTCAGCCCTGCCTCCAGTCCCACCATGTTCGTATTTACCACCAGGCTTCAGCCCCTTATGCGCCTGAGCTGGTGCACCCACGCTGATGTCCGGAGCCTCCCACTGTGATGTACTGCCCCACGGGCTGAGGCTAAGATCGTACACATGGGGATGTAGGTCTGTCCAACTCTGCCTTGCCTGAGCGTCAGAGTTGCCCTAGCAGCCATGATCTTGCCTTTCCCAGGATATATGCTGTGCACAAAGTGTCTTCCAAAGTGGCACCCAACAGTGCTACTTCCTTTCGAAGTTGGTGATGGGGGACATACGCTGTGGATGAATGCATTTGGTCTAAACAGTAAGAGAAGAATACTTGAGCAATGTGTGGATGGCTTTTCCTATAAACTTGGTTCCCATTTACGTGCCGCCAACTGAGGAATCTCCCTCCTCCCCAAACAGCAGCCAGGCTCAAATCTCTCATGTTACATGCATGGAAATACAAAAAAGAGGCTTTAAAAAAATGAAAGAAAAAAAGGAAACCTCTCTTGGGTTATGCTTTCAATCTGATTTACTTCAATTATTTTTTTAGAGGCAATTCTTCCTACCTTTTCTTAGGATGAAAGCACAATTAGCTGAATACAAGAGCCTCAAAGTAGTGAAATTCAGTATGTTATAAAGACCATGAGCCTAGATAATATCTGTCACCACAGGTAAGAGGCTTTTGATACTGCCTGTGTAATTCCTTTCCATGTAATTACATACGTGACCTGAGTCTGTGATTTAAAAGGATCAAACTACAGTTTTTGGTTAGGCTCTTAACAGGCTTTTTGTTGTTGTCTGCATCGGCTGGTTTTAATTAAGCTACTGGCTGCAAGAATGAATAATCCAGTAAATTTCACTGGTGAGGCTTGTGACTTGTCATGGTTCAAATTTTGAACATTAGTGGAGTCTGGTACACTTTATAATAGTGATCTGATGATGCACATTTAAATTTCTGTTGTTCCCAAACAATTTCAAGTGCAGCCTACACCTTTCTGATATTAAAACTTTTTTTTCTACTTTTTTAACAAAAGGATATTTATCAAAATGTCTTTTTCAGTTTTTGAGGTCTCCCTAACTATCCAATGATGTTGCTAAAGGTGATGATAGGCTGAACTGTTAGGAAGTACGAGCTGTCAGTTCCGATGTCTGCAGAGGAAAGGATTCTCCCTTCTCAAAAACTAAGAAGGTTCCATTTTGCAGAACTTCCATCTCATTGGGCACTGCCTTTGGTCTGGATGACTAAAAACCAAATCTTTCTGGAAATGAACCAACAATCAACCATTGGAAAACTCTGTATATGCTCACAATACAACTTTTTTTTTTTTGTGAAGATTTTAATCATGTCAAATCAAACCCCTGGTTTTATGTATTAAAGTAGAGATGCCTGCATTGAAATAAAGCACAATTCATGTTGGTTTTCAGTTGTAGACCCTGAGCTGTTTTGGCTGCCTCCTGAAAACAGTCTGGTGGTTGTCACTGTTCTTGCGTTGGAGTTACTGAGGAGTGCCCAGGCCATCTCCTCTGCTGACCCTGCTTCAGGGCCAGTGACCTCTGGACAAGGGTGACAACAAGCTGCTGGGAGGTGGGGGCTAACAGATGCTATGGCAGAGCTCACTGAGCGTTACTGTAACGACTCAGATCACTATTTCTGTTTAAAGTGGGGTATATCCTCCAGGACAAAACTCCACACTGACATGGCTGCACGTCAGCGAGAGCCAAGTGAACTCATTCAGCACCAGCCAGGGAGTTCTTAGCATGGTGGTGCCTGCAGGTAAAGCTTCCTTTGGGCTTGTGGACACAAATAACTGAGCATCCTTGACTTTTAGGTAGGTTATTTTTCTGAGATCATTTGGTTTGCCTCTGAACTCAGGCTGGGAAGTGTCATTTGTGAAAGGTGTGAGAGAAAGAGGCAGGCAACTCAAATTTAGGTGCCTACATCCTTTACATAGCTGTGGCCCTGCACACTGTACTGGGTTCAGTAGGTCTCTGATCACTCTGCCTAGACTCTGGGGGACAGGCTTCCTCTTCTTTGTCTGTATGGATGGAAGAATAAAGTAAATGGATATTTCAGTTGAACACCAACACTTGAGATGTGCCCCCAACCCCTCCTGTGACATTCATACCAAGAGGAGGTTGGATCAAGCTTTGAGCAATCTGATCTAGTAGAAAATGTCCCTGCCCCTGTGAGGGGGCGTTGGACTAGATGATTCTTAAAGGTCCCTTCGCAACCAAACCATTCTGTGGCACTATGATTCCATCAGGTATGTTGGTGGTCTTGAAACTTTGCAGCTGGTTCAGTTTCTGTGATCTAGTGCTCTTGCTGAGCAAACCTTGACCTTTGGAAGGGAAAAGTCAGAAAATGGGATAATTTTCTTTGTCACTCATTCATATTTCTGCTCTTCCACAACACACAGCTGTCTCTGGAAATGCCAGTGTTTCTGGCCAGCACACTGCAGTCCTTGACTTCCTTTGTGCCTTTTTATTCAGACCTAGTTGGGATAATTTCAAACTCTGTTTGGACAAACTTTCAAGTGAAAAGACAGCTATCATTCACTGGTACTCTGTAAAGAACCTCAGCTGCAAAGAGGTTTTAAACAAAGTAGTTTTATTTCCTTTATTTTCATTTTATTTTATTTTATTTTTAGTGGGCTCACCCTTTGACCAGTGCAGGAAAGAAACTGAATGACTTTTGACTCCTTGTCTAGTTGCAATTTTGCAAAAGAGGCGCTAAAAGAAAAACCAGAACTAGCAATAGATGTTGATCCAGTTCATGGAGAAAATGTGTGAATGTCCAAAGTTTAGCACAGAGGTTTAGGAAACCAAGATATTAGCTAACCAGTTTACGAAGAAAAAAACAGGGATGGCTTAAGGAAGAAACAGACACTGAGTATAAAAAGGCACTTCCGGAGGAAACTGAAATGAAGCTACATATGGTCATTTAAAGACTTGGAAAAACAAAGGCTTGAAAAAAGCAATGAAAGAGAAAGAGAAGGAAGAATTGGCTTTCTTAAAAAAAAAAAACAAAACTACCAGCTACATATGTGACTATGTGTGGAATTTTTAGGGAAGTCTTTGTCCTTGGTAACTTGTGCAGGTGTTTTGTGATGCGTGTTTTAAAATTTCCCTTTCTAGAGATTGAAGATCATGAAATTAACATACAACTCAAAACACTTATTCAGGACCCTTTTTCAGTCACTGAGAAGTTCTTGCTTGAGAGCTTTCTCTTCCTGCTTCTATTATCTACTGTCATCTTAAGAGCTACTCTAAAAATAAATACAAAAGGAAAAAACTCATACCTTGCTGCCACTGACCTAAAGAGTCAAATTCCTGCTTGGTTTTATCTGTCTGTACATCTGTGTTAGACTGGGGAAGTGTTTCTTTGGCCTCAACAGGTCCTAGTGTAATGTTAGCACATTACTCAGTAAGAATACCAGAACAAAATTGTGCCTTGGGCTGTACCAGATGGAGCTGCAGGCCATACCTGGAGACCGGGTTTCAGGCTCTCCTTTTCTAATGTAGTCTTTGTTCTGCATTCCTTTTCTTTTTGGCTTTATCTTTCAAACAGCACAGGTTGCCCGTTCTCTACTACCTTCTTGAGTACTTCCCATCCCTAGGTTTCTATCTGCCCAGACAACAGTGGATGCTGCTTGGGCCGCAGCTGGGCTTTGATGTTAAAGTAGAAAGATCACAGGAATACCTACATGGGCAGTGGGGATTTTCTGGGGAAGTCTGAACTTCACTTTTCCAGTAGATAATTTAATTCACCACAAGCAAGGATCAGATCTCGTACTGTTATAATTAAAAGAACACACCTTCCCAGATTCCCCCAAGCCTTCTCCAGGTGCATAAAAGGTGGGGTCTCTTTTCTTTCTCTGTCTCAGAAGGCTACTTCAATTTTCACTAATTAAACTCTCATTTTAATAATACCATGGCTGAATGCCAAGATATGAAAATTCTTCAGAAAATAATCTTTTTAGAGGATTATAGCAGATTAAACACCATTCTGTGCTTAAAGACTCCAGTGTACCTTCCAAATAGTTAGGGATTGCAGTAGCCTGAGAATATATTGTTACATTTTTTAAAGCATTGCTGTAAGTAAAAATGCAGACTTCAGAGGGAAGGGAAATCCTTTATGAAGATTAGCATTCTTGGTTTTCAGTCTGGTTGCTGTGTGTACCACATGCAAGGATAAGCAGAGGATGATTTCAATATTCTAAAATGTACAATATTCTAAAATTTACTGGAGCTACTGGTTGAGGTCAGGAGCGTCAGTCCTACCTGATTATGCTTCCGAGAACCATTCTACCTTTGCAGAACTTGCAAATTCCTGGAAAAAAAGAAATTAAATGGATGATATTGTTTGGAAAACTTTTTTTTTGCAGATCTTTCCTAGTCAGTGGCAGTGCGAGCTAAACAAGGAAAATCGTTGAAACTTTAGTAACATTAACTGAGATGAAAATCCAGTTGCGCCAGCTTTAAATCCATGTAAGCCAAAATAAAGGCCCTGCCCCCCAAAAGGCTCAGTTTTCAAAGACTTCGGGTAAAAATGTTCAGAGCCTCATTAAGTTCACTTTGATTGGTCTCAATTAAAACAACGAAGGAACCTTTTCCGAGTACACTGATATTATTTTAATGGCAGTAAAGTAGTATTCCTGAAAGCTGTTTGGTTTGTGGTACGTTGTATAGTAGTTTAACTATGAGAACAATTCCCCATCTGCATTAACAGGGCTGTGTGGTCTGGGGGTTTTGGTGGAATGATTGGAGCAGGAACACACTTTAAAGCAAGAGAGGGGAAATGTGGGCATTTGGAACATGCATTTTGAAGTCTAGTTGTGAGCACTGTTACAAGGAGTGGGCAGACTGCCAGCATGCTACAGTCCTTCATGCAGTTTGGGGTTTTTTTAGCCTGTGGTGTCTGGCTACATTTTGAACATGTAGTCTTTGCCCTTTCTCACCCGCGCTTCTTGATGTGAAAAAACATGTTTTTTCTATCCCTTGTTAGCTACATTAAAGAATAGGCCAGCTCTACACAAGCTGGAATCTAATTATTTCCTCTGTTATGGGGACATTGTTGCTCCTCCAGTGCCTTCATTATGTTCCTGTCTCCAACTGTGCCAAATTCATTACTTTTGTGGTGCTCAAGAACTGTCTAAGCCCTCTGTTAGCATACTGGTTGTCTCAGGAAGGGATGGAAAAGTGTTCTTCCTGGGTCTTATGTGTGACACCTGTGTGAGAGACCAGACTGTCCCCACTGTCAGAAGTCAGAAATGCCAGTGGTCATCTTAGCTGCTGACAACCGTTTCATACTATGCTACCTGAAGATCTGAAAAACCCAACCTCTGTCTTTTTACCCTAGATAAGCAGTGTATGGCAGCAGCCTGGAAGGGAAATGGGAGGAAATGGCACCTTTATAGATGCTGGAAGCACAAGTAAAAATATTCATAGCTACAATTTCTAGAATTGAAATTCTGTGATGAAGCTTAAATATACAAGTACACGTTTTAAAACTGCAGGACATGCAGCCTGAGTTTCCCTTCCTGCTGCGTTATGTAACTCTATCCTGATCCACTGAAGGACAGGCCACCTCTGATGTTCACTTGGTCCCACAACCCCAGTGGCCGTGCACCCTGCAGTGAGGCTGCCCTGGAGGGCAAGGAGAGAGGGCTCTGCTGCTGTGCACACAGCTGTGCCTAGTCCCTCTCACATTTTCAGGAAGAAAGACGTGGATATGAAGAGGTGTTCTTATTATCTGCAGTATGTATGCTGATCCTTATGGCTGCATAATTTGAAGAAACCTTAGAAGTGGTGGTGCGGTCTAGGTGTATCCAGGCCAAGGACTGCAGGGGCTGCCAAGGTAATAAAGTCTTTAAAGGTGTCCATTCACTGTTCCTCTGCAACAACTGAGGGTCTAGCCCAAGATACAAAGGAATATTAAGAAAAATCAAACTGTTCAAAAATAGAGTAGCATCAAGTATGGATTTGTCAATAAAGCTACTAGTTTTACTGGAAGGGCTACTCACCTTCTTCTCAAACTTCCATTTCAGAAAACATTCTGATTTTTTGATCTGCTTAACACAAATCAGATGGGTTTGTGCTGCTTTGTTGTTGGGCTTTTTATTTGTTTGGTTTTCCAGAATGCCATTCTTAATGTTTAGACTCTTATGCAGTCAAAACCTTGAATATTTTGTCTTTGTGATCAAGGGCTTTGTTATTATACATCTTCTGCATGTATTTTCCAATGAAGGGGCTGGCAGAGACACAGCGCATTTGAGCTCCTGCAATTGGTCACTTGTTGCATCACCATTTGTGCCTTTACTCCCTGGAGTTGTATCCAAACCTGAAGTGGATTATTTTTAGACTCACTGCTTGGCATTACATGACGATCAATTAATATTTTTTTCCTTTATTTATCACCTGTGTCACCATGCTTTGTTTGCTTTTAATTAAAATGTCAGACAACTTTTTTCACATAGTGCATGCATTGAGTTGCAGTTACTAAAAAGAGAGAAGATTTTAAAAAATCGTGTCAATTACTGACTAAGGACAGTAATTGATTTTTATTCCTCGTGCCTTTCCATATTTTATCTGACTAACTAATGAGTGATCACAATTCCCAGCCCTCTTGCCTGGCACCATTATAGAGCTATGCCTTATTTTTCTGATGGAGAAGGAAAGGGAACAACACAGCAGTGTTTTCCAATTTGCATTGCTGAGAATTTGAATACAGGGACATAGACTCTAAACAGGGAATAGACTCTACTACAGTGACTATCTGTGAGACTTAACACTCTTGGTATGCTTTTGCATTATTATGGTGAATATTAGTTGGATGAGATGATTTTTGAAGGTCCCTTCCAACCCAAACCATTCTGAGATTCTGTGATTTTAAACCAATATGGAAAGAAGTCTTCATGAGCCTATCTGCACCAAATGAGGAGAAATATTAACTGTGTCAGGTTATATGGCATATAATTTTAGAAAAAAACTGCAAAAGCAGATGATGTGTCCACATTTCATGACACAGGTCTTACTGTAAAGATGAGTTACGTTACCAGGGTTCCTATATTAACCTCAGATGTTAAGGACACAGCTATCGACAGTTTGGAAGAGGAAGGCTTTGCAGGTAAATCAGATTTTGCAGAAATGCTGGCTTTACCCAAAGAATGATTAATCTATATTTCTAGCTTTATTTAAAAAAACCCCACACCACCTTTTATTTGCTGTAACACATGCAAAAATGGCACCTTGAGTCTCCTTGTTTGGTTTTTTTTTTTTTTTTGCCAAAAGATTACACTGTTTTAATGAAAAGACTAATCTTAGCACACATAAATAAACCACTTTCCGTGAAACGTGAAATAAATAACATTGTTATACTCTATAATATGTTCCAGTTGGGAATCTCAGCCTTTTGCAACCACACACCTTGACTCCTTAAGAGTAATCATGCCTTCAAATAGCTTTGATACAACTGGGCCATCAATGGATCAAGTTATTTAACATGACTGAGGAAAGTGGAGTTTTCATTTGCTAAGAAAACTGAGAACCAAAATGCTTTCCAGGGAGCATTTGAGCTGAAACCAGTACCCAGAATTTCTAACTTTAAACGTCATGCTAAGTCTGGCGAGCATTTTGACATGCTGGCATGTCTCTGCCATATTCATTACCTGTTAGAATTCGGCTGAAGGGCAGCTGTGCTTGCGGAGAGATTCTCCTTGCTACTTAACTAACCCAAACTAAACCTCTAAATGCAGTCTGAAGTAAATAACAGCTTTTTTTTTTTTTCCCCCTGCTGGTTTGAGGCTTTGCAGTAGTGTAAATACAGGCTTCCTCATACTCAGTAAGTGGCTGTTGGCAGTGGATTGGGTAACATCCCTCATTCCCTGAAGGTTAACAGCTTGCCCATCTATCATTTTAGTGGAGGAGTATGCAGGTTAAACTCCCTTTAGGTCACAGCTTCTTGTTTCAGACAGCACAGCAATGTCATGGTTCATAAACTGAGGTCAATTGTTTGTCACTGGAGCTGAAGGTTAAGCCTCTGAGAGGTTATTTAAAATGTTGGCAAGTTTCTAGTGACAATGGTGTTTTGAAAATGTGTTCTGATACTTATCAGGAAAGAAATGTCAATAGTGTGATGCCTTATCATTTTGGACTCATTAGCATAGAAACCTTTGCTAAGCTATTTGGAATGTCACTTGACATTTCTATTGTTGATTACAGGGAGAGTTAAATCTGTGTCACATAAAACTCAGCAGCACTGATAAAATGTAATTTCCTGCCTTTTTCTTTACAAAACACAAGAATGGCTTTGTGGAATACAGCCAAAACCAATGCTCTTCACCCCTGCAGCTGTGCTACCTAGTCTCAAGGGCTGCTTTGTTGCATGTCCATGCTTGTAAGGGGGAAGGTGTCATCTGAATCCAGACCTCCTGACTGCCAGGCCACAAACCATTGGGGTTTTTATGAAAGTCATCCAAACATCCCAGGACTAGGTTCCAAACAATGTGGATATATAGGACACAGGCTACAAGGACTCTGAAGGCTGTAATGCCTCTGCATAGGCATCTATTCAGTTTGCTACTGCAGCAACCTTTCCAGAGCACCACTGCTGCTAGGTGACTGTGTGGGAGTGGGGTTTAACCAAGCAGAGAAGATTTTTCTGGTGTTTTGATCTTGGATGAGGCTTTTCAGTGTCTCAGAAGTGGAAGAAGAAATAGATGGAATCTCTGCAGCAAGGACCATCTCCTCTGTTGAGTTATATACTTTGTTTTGTATCATGAAAATTGAGCTTGTTTCTTGCTTGGCTGTACCTGATAACCAACAGATCCTTCATTTGAGACTGAAGAGTAGGCTGATGCAGTCAGGTACTGTCACTCACAGAATAAAATTTCTGCCATGTAGTAAATTCCTGGGAAATAATATTATATTTTTCCCCCCACAGTTCAGCAGATCTTCCTGTGTACAGCCTTCAGGTTTGGGATGAGCAGGTTTGTTACTTTGAGAACCTCATCCTCCTTACAGGAGTGTTGATTGAATGTGCAGATGACAGACAATGTGCTGTTTAGACCATTGCTTAGCAATGCAAGTCAAAATAAAAGAGAAGAGGAGGAAGAGGCAGCGTGGGTGCTGTGTGGGTAAGCGTGTGTGCGTTCTTGCCTGTTTTGTGCCTCAGGTACATGTTTTTCTTTTCCAAATAAATGCCTGGAAAGAAAAGGACCGATTATGACATACTTCATTAAAGAAAGCTTGCAGAAAACAGTTGACTGTGTACCTTCATATCAACAGTCTGGGCTGCATGACTGTAGCTAGTAATTAAGAAAGATTATATACCATGCTTAAGTTTCATTTGCAGGAAACAGAACTGTTGTTTTTCCTGTGTGGACAAACATTGAAATAAAAAGAGAGTGTATGTGTACAAAAGGCATGTCTTCTCTTCAGTGCTCTGGGTAATTTTAGTCTATCCTTTAGATAGACTAAAAAGCTTGGGTAATTTTAGTCTATCCTTTAGATAATACGACCTTGATAGATTGCAAAAATTAATTGTAGTTAAGGAGTACCATGAGATGTCAAGTTCATTGCTGGAGTAACCAAACTGGTTTGAAAAGAGTTTCTGCAATTATGTTATGGATTAAGGGGTGAGAGACATTATATTTTAAAATAAGCCACCACTTTTTTAATCAGCCTGTAAGTACAGTTATGTTGATGATCCTAACCAGACCACTGTACGATAAAAACAGGCCATTCATCACAGTGAATTAGAAGCTACGTTCCAGCAAGCACAACCACAAACACAAAAGCTAACCCACAGCCATCTACACAACTCGGAGCACATAAATACTCATTCCAAGTTTTTCTGAAACTTGATAAAATCAGAGGAGTACTACAGGTCTGACACCCAGGACAATATACCATCCTGATACTAGTATTGTACATTGAGGAATTTTCTTTTTCCTAGTGTTTTTCCATAAGCAAATGTAGCCCAGATTGTATCATGTTACACATGGTGTAACTCTGAGTTCATTTTAATTTTCAACAGTCATCTGTTTTCTTCATCTGCCTTTAAGTCATGCCACGGGAACATCTGCTGGTTCTTTCCTTTCGTACTATTGACTCCAGTTTTGCATTTTTATGGTGTGGTTTTGTTTCCACATGAGGTTCAAAGTCAGCTCGCTTGTTCAAAAACAGGCAAAGGGGGGTCACCATGCTACAGGGTTACAGTCATGCTGGATTTGGCCCCTGCTTACACAGGGACCTGAGCGTCAGTGCTGTCCCTTACTTTTAGCAATGCTCCATGGCTTGGCTGAAAATCTGTTTGCCCCCTACTCTTAAAAGTACTTCTGGGCCCTGTGCTGAGAGAGGCATAGGGTGGTCTGTCCCTGGTAATTCTGTCCTGTGACTTTGCAATACAGACTCTGTGCACCGAAAATGTGGGCTCACGATGCACCAATGAGCCACCGCGTGGTAGCAAATTTTACTTAGACTCCCACCAGTCAGCCAAATCTGCAAATCCAATGTGAATCTCACGAGAGAAGGCTGAAGAGATACCTGAATTCTATGAGGTATTAAATAATTGGTAGGATTTGGCCTATACCCTTCCTATTTCCTGCTGTTCTGAATGGGGAAAAAAAAAAAGTAATAATTCTGGATTGTCATTTGTTGCAACTGCAATTAGTTGGTAAAATGAATATATATTGATTTAAATACTTAATACTTAAATATGCAAAAGGATTTTGAACAGCAGTCAAATGACATTTATAAGTAGTCAATATGCATTACTATTAAATTGATAATTCACTTGACTTTAATTTCACCAGCATCCTTGAAATAAGATCAAACCTGCTTCGCTATTATCTTATGGAGGAAACTAGTCATGGCTCTGTTTCAATAAGGATTCTTTTTCCTTTCTTGTGGGGGATTGGTCTGCAAAGATTTCATGTCACCTCTTTGTCTATGAATACATACATGAGTGTGTGTGTGCATGTCTGTGGGTTTTGAAGGAAATAAACCAGCAGAAGTAGGGAGAAAAAAATGAGCAAATCTTATTAACAGGGGCTCAGTTTTTAGTCCTAACAGACTTAACTAGCAGAAGGGGAAAAGAAGATCTGGGGCTGGCTGCCAGGGAAGCATTGCTGAGTGTAAACACTCTAAGGCATCTCAGAATGCCCTTATCAGAGAGCCTGAAAGTGTTTGCACTCAGGGACTCTGCAGTCAGGAGCAGTCTTGCAAGCAGAGAGTGTTTATTGTGGATTTTCAGTACGGAGAAAATTACAGCCAAGCTGACCAGAAAGACTGGAATTTCATCTATCTGTCTCTCCCCCACACCCCTTCTCTCTCTTTCTCCCTGTCGCCCACTCATTGGATTTCTTCCCCTGCGAGCCTTTTAAACCAGAGATTACTGGGTCAGTGACATTCATTATTGCTTTTATTTAGTATGATCTCGTGTTCAGCCTCCTGGAGAAACACTGCTACCTGTAAGTATCTGCCTCAAGTCTGTTTATACGCTGAATGTTGTTGTGTTTGTGGCTGTAATAGTGTTTAGCAGCTCGCCACATTCCGTTTGTCGCTGAAGGTTGCAGCAAAGCAGTCAGATTTTTGTACTCAGGATGCATTGAAAGCTCACTTCTAACTTCGGGGGAAAACAGGCACTAATTCTTGCAGTCGTTTACTAGAAGTTTACTTGGAAGTTAAGGATTCCAAGCAAGTTTGTTCATCCTGATGTTTAAGTTGATGTAGATTTCTCATCTATGCTGGCTTTCCTCCTTCAGCTCTAATAAAAGTTTCTGGTTATGTCTTTTACAAAAGCTTGGAAGCATTGAACAAGATTTCTTTTCTTAAAATTGTCTTTTTAGTAAGACACACTGGGAGAGAGAAACGTGATAAAAAGCGCTGAAAAGCCTCATGAAAACTTGCAGTATTATTAAGTCTTTTTAAAGGCTGTCTTTCATATAGCTGAACTTGTTTCGTAAATACATGTTTTAAAATTGTAGACTTTTATTTTGCAGTGGGGATCTGTGAGAGTTTTCACGTTTTCATGTGCATTCAGACAGCTGACTTTGTTCATCTGAATTAGACAGATGTTCATTGGTAATATGTATGTGGAAATGTAAAAAAAAGTAGTTTTGAACATGCACAGACATGCTTGCACAGTTTTTACTTTTTCTGATGATTTCTATGCATTTATCTATAACCCCAAACTTTAAAAAATCACCTATTAGTGATTATTTTCTGTCACACTGTATGCATGTATCATGCAATTATACACAGTTTCTTGGAACGGATTATTGAAAGGGGATTTTGCGAGTTATGTTTTTGCTAGTTAGGGAATTCTACTACTTCATAAACTCAGCTTACTCCTGGCCGCACATTACCTCAGGCAAAATGCATCTCTGCTGTTGACATGTCCAAGGTGTCTGCGGGAGGCCTTGGCACTGTAAATCACCAGTTGCTTTCACAGTAAAAGAGAACACACATCTGTAGAAGCTGGCCCATCTCTTTCCTCTTACTCGGGTGTTACTGCTGCGAGCCGGCCAGCATTTTCTTCATGGTTCTTCCCTAGGGTTTATTTTGCATGCAGCATGACTGCATGCAGGTCGTTTTGACCTAGAGAATGAGGTGGTTTGGATCCAGGCACCTTTATATTTTGAAGATTTCTTCCAGCATAACTCCCTGCTCTGGGAAGAATTAGGCAAGTGTAAGGACAAATGATTAAACAAGTCCCTAGGCAACGACTTGATTTTTTAAATTCAAGTACCTCATGCCTGTTCATTCATTACATCCATTTTCTGCAATCCTTGAAGTAATCTTGATAATATTAGTCTATGATAATATTAGTTACAGTACAAGTGCTCTATGTCATGTGTACAGCCTATGACAATATTGGTTACACTACAACAGGAAATAATTTATTCATGGGGAAAAGAAATTATCACTGACTTCATCAATCTAACAGTGAATTAAGATGGCAGCAACAGTATGTGTAGTAAAACCGCCACGGTGAAAAAGCACAGGCTACTCAAATACATTAATAGCACAGTCGGTTTGACTTACAGGGGGACTGGGCAGGTATTTTGACATTGATACTTGAACTTTTTTTATCTCTATTTTTGAGATTCTGTGTCAGTCAGTGGTGGACCTAGGTTCACTTATCTCATGCTAATGGCTGCGTAGGTTACAATTACTGTAGCCATGGTGTCCCTGCACAACCTCATGCCTTCACAACTTGGAACACGAAATTCTCAGGATGATTCGTCTGCCTTTTTACATCTGGGTAAAAAATCCTGAGTAGTGTGGATCTAGATTCATTTTGATGAGAGGTGTAACTATTTAATCTAGTGCATACTTCTTGTTTAACAAAGATAATTTGAAGGCAATCATACCATATCTGAGTTACTTACAGATTTAACACAAGAATTTCACAGAATTTCAGAGAGTGGCAGGGGTCAGGAAGGGACCTCTAGAGATCATCTAATCCCACCTCCCTGCCAGAGCAGGATCACCTAGAGCAGATCACACAGGAACAAGTCCAGGCGGCTTTTGAAAGTCTCCAGAGAAGGACATTCCACCACCGCTCTGGGCAGCCTGTTCCAGTGCTCTGTCACCCTCGCAGGGAAGAACCTCAAATCACTTTGTTTTGTATGTAGGGAACATCAAACTCCTGAGGGAGTCTCCTCACATATCTTTGGAAACCTAAATTTTTCTCTGGGCTAAATCTGTCCCCTTTTCCATAAACAGCTATGTAAACAGGAAGGAGTTGCTTTTTGGAGGCACATCTTTTCCTCCGAGAATATACCGGTAATCCTGGCACAAAGCTCAAACAAGCATCTAAATTTCACGTATTTGAGGTGCAAAGAGATGAACAAAGCCTGTGTGTTTGTGGGAAGTGTAAACCATACCATCTACCAGCTGTTAAAATCTAAGCATTCAAAAAAATCCTCTGTGTAGCACATGCAGCAGATTGCAAGTTGTATTTGTTTAGCACTGTGAGATGCAGCACACCCTCCAGTGAGCTTGTTTTTGTGAAGAACAGCCTGCAAAGCCTTCCTTCTTAAAAATACAAAACCTTTGCCATTACCCTCAAGGCTCATCATCTTGAAGCTCAGCCTTCTCCCCCACACTCAGTTACCAGCCGATCAGTAGCAGTGCATAGAGAAATTATTCCTAAAACACCAAGAACACATGCTGTGCTTCAGTTAGTTACCTCTGAGAGGGAATCTGCCAGAGATGGAAGTCCACTGGCATTTCATTGCTCTGTACTTCCATGAGGATCAGGGTTAGTTGTTATCACACACAACTTTCTGAGTATGTGAGCAGATGCGTAACACTATGGAGAGGTGCAATTTGTTAGGGGTATTGCATTTTACCACCACTGCCCAGCGATTGTTTCTCAGAAGTATAAGATATTGTAGTTCATGGTGTAATGAAATGTCATTGCTGGACAGCTGGCCACGGGTTCCTTCTCCCTGCCTTATCACCTTGCTAATCCTTGTGCAGGAGACTTTCCCCGATCCTTTTCCATGGCTTTTGACACCCGCACACTTGCGGGTCAGACATGCATTCACTCTCTGGTAGACCTGCTCCACCATAAGTCAAGCTCATCTGGTACCTCATGCATGAGATCTGACCCTAGCTTGCAAAGGTCGTGACCAAGCATGGGGCTCTGGAGCTGGAAGCCTTGTGTTATGTTAGGTGCTGAATGCAATGCTGTCATTTCTGTCTTCACTCACCAAAGTTATGGGTCAAGGTGAAGATAACGATTTTCAAGGCCAGGCTGGATGAGGCTTTGAGCAACCTGGTCTAGTGGAAGGCATCCCTGCCCATGGCAGGGAGTTGGAACTCGATGATCTTTAAGGTCCTTTCCAACCTAAACCATTCTATGAATCTATTTTGTATGATTTTGTCCTTGTAACACAAGCATGATGGTCATTGACTAATCCTAGGATGCTCGCTAAGTTTCACTAGATTCTTTTCTGTGCATTACTAGTTATTTGCTAAAACAAGATGTTTTTTTAAAGGCAATAGTCTTTGGAGATTTCCTATACCCACTACACTCCCTTCAGCCACCGACAGTCTCCATTATTAGGCATAGTTCGCATTTTTATTTTTGGGTCATTCTTTGGGTGGATTAGGGGAAGCCAATCTGCTACCCTCATGTTGTTATAGACTGCTCTGCTCTTAAGAAGTGTAGGTCCTATTCACTCTCTGCAGTGCATATGATTATATGTGAAATAAAAATTATGGCTAATCAAGTCCTTTTACTTTACTGTTTTCACTAGTTTTCCCCTAGTTCATATCCAGTGCACCTCCACACCCAATGACCCCAATAACTGAGACTCTCCAGGATCTCTCTCTCCCTTTTTGTACTGGAAGAGGGGAAAAGAAGAGAGATTAAATATGCTTCTGATCTTTACAATTGTGTCATGCTCTTGGGAGTGCATACATCATACCAGTATGACATTAAACTACAAAACAATGACTGTAAAAAATATAGTGGTTGGTGTTAACATTTGTAATGAGAAGTAGCTCACTCCCTTTGACTGCCAACCCC
>NW_010257281.1:0-5175 GCF_000690775.1 Eurypyga helias
ATTCTATGATATTATTGGCAAGATAATTTTCCTACTTTACTGTTTTAACAACCTTACCCTTCTATTAATATCTGAACTGCTGAATCTTTGTATTCTATTAAATCAAAAAACTGATTCTCATTTTCAAGGCCATTTGGTGTGTGTGTCCTGCTACTTATTATTTCTCTTTCACTTCCAAGAGGAGAATTTAAGCCACCAGTGCCAAACTCCATCTCACACTCAGTAGATTTTTTCAAACACATTTTAATGAATTATAATACTAGTACTGTGAGAGTGTGTATACAGTTTTAACGAAGGTTAGCCTAGAACTTGTAAAACGAGGCCAATTCAAAATTGGTTTTATGTTTCTATTTTCTCTGTATTTGACATTCAGCTTCTGTCCTGCTTTTCTAAGACAGTTTTGTTTAAGCAGATGAACTTAATAGAGACAAAGACAGATAAGATTTTAAGCAAAGAAGGTGCTATTACTGTGAGATTTTTGTGAAAATATAAAACTGTTGTTCTAGGATTTTTTTTAATAATAGAAGACATGTTTTCATGTAACCTCAATACAATTATTTTATTGAAGAAAAAGGTCTCTGTGCCATCTTTCTAACTTTTAGGTCTGTTCCTTTCTTATCAGGAAGCCAATAATGCTCCTTAGTGCTCATAAAATACATCTTTATCGCTCCTTACATCCAGCAAAACTGAGTATTCTAACCATGCCTACTGGAAGCAAAGGCATTCTGATCTCAGGACAGTTTACCCTTGTGTAAATGCACCAGTTTCAGCAGAATTATTTGTGATTTCTGTAGATTCAAAACCAACTCACATCTATGTATAAGATTGTATTAAAAAGGAAGCATCACCAGTGATTTTTGCTCAATAGTAGTTTTCATCATTCTGTTTCATGATTGTGTAAAAGTGCTTGGAGTATCCTTTCTCATCTTAACTGTGCTTAAAAGATGGGTCTGAAATAGCAAAAGCTTATTCTTTTGTTAACACAAAGCTATACAAGCCTGATTTATAACAACAACTGCTTTTGAAATACACTATGTAGGTATCTGTTCTGTTTTAACCCCAGCCAGCAAGCAACTACCACACAGCTGCTCGCTTACCTCCCCCCTCCCCCACTGGGATGAAAAGGAGAACTGGAAGGAATGATGATGAAAACTCATGGGTTGAGATAAGAACAATTTAATAATTGAAAATAAATTAAATAATTATGCTAATAATATTACTATTACTACTAATAATATGTAATGAAAATAATGGGAAAGAAAACAAATTACACAACTGCTCACCACCTAAGAATGCCCAGCCAGTCCCTGAGTAGTGAGAGCCAGTGCCTCTGAGCCAGTCCAAGTCCAAGAGGAAGACTGACCCCCAGCCTACCCCCCAACTTATATAATGTTTTATGGAATGAAATATCCCTTTGGTCAGTTTGGGTCAGCTGTCCTGACTATGTCCCATCCTAGATTCTCATAGCAAAGAAGCTGGGAACACAGGTGCAGTATCAGAAACTGAAAAAAGTCCTCGAGCTGATATAAACATTGCTTAGCAATAACTAAAAGCATTATTATGTTATCAATAATCTTCTCAGCACAACCAAAACTTAGCCTCATACTAACTACTGTGAGGAAAATTAACTCTATCCGAATTAAAAGCAGCACAGTATCTTTTTTACAAGCGTAGTTCAGAACCTCCTGGAGCTCACATAAATTGCTGAAGATCTTTGAATAGTCCAGTAGATGTTCTATTAATAATGCAAGTAATGGTGAACACACTGGTTTGCACATGTGTGGCAGTACCACTCAACATGATTACTGATTGTAGAATCAATTCCATACTGACAGAATATTTTAAAACATCCTCATCCACCTTGTGTAATATGGAGAAATGTAATTCCACTAGAACTAATGGGATTACCTGTGTTCTGAATGTTAGATACATATCCAAGTTTCTTAAATAACTGCTGAAAGCACACTGAAGTCAATTGTGGTATTTACAGCCCTTTTGAGAACAAATATTCTACCCAAGCTTGAAGTTGATGTGTTACTAATCTGTCTCTTACAAGGAAATTTCTCAGACCGGGTAACCCAAAACCATGTAAACAAAATAATGTTTAATGGCCAGATATGAAGAAGTGTACTTCATGGTGGAGATGGAGAATCACCATACTTTATTGGATGCTGGGGAGAAACTAAGGGTGAGGAAAAGGCTGAGGTACTTAATGCCTTCTTTGCCTTGGTCTTTAATCTTGTTCTCGGCGTCTTGTTCTCTGGGTACTCAGCCCTCTGAGCTGCAAGGCAGGGACAGGGAACAGAATGAAGACTCCATAATACAAGGGGAAATGGTTAGTGACCTGCTATACCACTTGGACACACATAAGTCTAAGGGGCCAGATGGGATTCGCCTAAGAGTACTGAGGGAGCTGACAGAAGTGCTCAACAAGTCACCTTCAATCATTTATCAGCCGTCCTGGCTAACGAGGGATGTCCCTGTTGACTAGAAGTTGGCAAATGTGACATCTCTCTGCAAGAAAGAGGATCCAGGGAACTACAGGCCTGTCAGTTTGACCTCGGTGCCAGGGAAGATTATGGAGCGTATCATCTTGAGTGCCATCACTTGGCACGTAGAGGACAATCAGGCGATTAGGTGTTGGTAGACAGCTGGATAAATATGACCCAGCAGTGTGCCAAGGTGGCCAAGAAGGCCAACGGCACCCTGGCTTATATCAGAAACAGTGTGGCCAGCAGGACTAGGGAGGTGATTGTCCCCCTGTACTCGGCACTGATGAGGCTGCACCTCAAACACTGTGTTCGGTTTTGGGCCCCTCACTGCAAGACATTGAGGTGCTGGAGCGTGTCCAGAGAAGGACAGTGGAGCTGGAGAAGAGTCTAGAGCCCAAGTCTTATGAGGGGCAGTGGAGCGAACTGGAGTGGTTTAGCCTGGAGAAAAGGAGGCTCAGTGGGGACCTTACTGGCCCTACAAGTCCCTGAAAGGAGGGTGCAGAGGTGGGTGTTGGTCTCTTCTCCCACGTGACGAGTGATAGGACAAAAGGAAATGGTCTCAAGTTGCACCAGGGGAGGTCTAGTCTGGATATTAGGAAAAATTTCTTCATCAAAAGGATTGGCATGCCTTGGAAGAGGCTGCCCAGGGAAGTGTTTTAAGTCACCATCTCTAAAAGCTGTTTAGATGTGGTGCTTAGGGATATGGTTTAGTGGTGGGCTTGGCAGTGCTAGGTTAACAGTTGGACTGGTGATTTTAAAGGTGTTTTCCAACCTAAATAATTCTATGATTCTATTATTAGGCTAAATTTACAGGGAACTTAAGGACATTTATATTGTCCTTGATATGAATGAGGACTAGCCAGTCTGAGAAGTACACACTATTGCCTTCACAGTCTGAAGAAAGAATGACTGGTTTTGGTCCATGACTAAGCAGACATATGAGAAACTTTCCTTTACCAGTTTTTTTAAACTTGAGATTCAAGTTTATTTAGGTACATCAGTGCAGCTACAAAATACCATCACCATTAAAAAAAACATTCAGAATCCACTGTAGTTCCAGAGTCTGATAATTAATGATTATTACTAACAGCAAGATATCCAGTCATACTGACACAATAGTTTCTACTGCAACACTGTTTCAAATCAAGAAAGTTACTCTACTCCCCATCTTAGAAATAAAATGCAAATACAATTCACAACACTAGTTCTGAATGAGCAAGACTGTAATATTTATAATTTTAATAACTGCCTTAACATTGTGATCATTTGTCATTTCAGCCACACAGAAACGTATGCAGTTCCTTAAACACACATTAACACGCTTACTTACAAAGTTAGTTTTATGTGTGCGTCTACATATACATATATACATATGCATATTCATATACATACAATGCATATATTTTATGTTTACATGAATTCAAACTGCATATTATGCTGTGAATTTAATTTGTGTGCCCAGGTTGTCCATGTTATTAGAACTGTGTCAGAAAAGATGCTACTGTGCCAATTTGGGCTTATATACTGTAAAATGACAAAACCTGGTTCAAATCTTCTACCACATCAAATGTTTATATATATATTTCTCTGTTGACAGGGAAACTATGTTCAAAAAGGCAGTTTCACAGAAATGCCAAGCTTTTCATTCAGTAACATCCTTTATATTCACTGCCTTCCTCTGTATGAGTGTTCTGACAAAATTTGGTTTAGTTGTGGAGAATAACAGGAAGATACAGCTGTCCATTTCAAGGTGAAATAACAAACTCACATTTCAGGTATAGTGCTAACAAAGTTCTAAAGTAAGTTTAAATTCAGCTGACTCGGTGAGCTGTTAGGAATACGAACTCCCAAATCAGAAAGAGAGCATTGGTATTTGTCTGTTTCAGCATAGATCGCTTCAAGCATTCACACCTTTGATTCATCAGTTAGGTATAACAGGTCTTGCTTTCTTAAATTCTGTAACATCTACACATCTCAGAAGTCAGGGGATAAGACAGCACACTTGCAAGTCAGACCAACTCAATTAAAATGCATAAAATGCAATTTAGTTACTTTCACAGAGGTCACATTGATTTGAACATTTTTGCCAGTAAGAATACATTGAGAAATGGTATAAGCCTGGCTCTGAAAACAAAACTTCTTCAGAAATTTAGGTTCTATTTCTATCATCACCTCTGAGTTGCTCTGTTCAAGCACCTTTCACCATGCCCAGAAAATCTCTTACAGGCAGAATAAATTTAAGTCAGAAGTACAAAGCAGTTATTTATTGTCTAACATAGTAAAGGTAGTTAGGATTAAGAAATTATTAGGCAAAGCACTAATATTCTTATTATTCCCAACATAAGGCATACAGAGAGTCTTTGATGACCAGGTAATCATGAAGCAGGTGGTGAACGGTCAGATTCTGCTGCTGCTGGGAACGTTCATGTTGCTTCATGCTCATGTTTCATGTTGCTGTTGCCATCTTCAGATTGCTTTAGCATGTTATATCTCGTCAGGTTATTGTTTTTCTTCCTGAATCCTTGAACTTTAAATCTGTATTTCACCTTATTTTATCTTTTATGGCTCTATGCTAGAGGCTTTGTCAAAGCTCTCTCTTACAATTTAGGATTTTTCTCAGGAGTTTGAGCCATGGTTATACATCTGGGCAGTTGATCATTGCTAGACCTCAAATCACACTGCT
>NW_010257281.1:5206-6783 GCF_000690775.1 Eurypyga helias
CCCCTAGGCGTAGGGGTTGGAGGCTACAGAGAATGGGATGCAGCAACTAGGAAGACACTGAGATGAATAGGTAGTTCTGAAATAATAGGTGTAAATCTCTGAATACTTCTCTGTTTACATACTGTCAAGTGATTTCAGAAGCTCAGCCCACCTCCTCCAGCCATTCTAGCTCAGGACCTTTCCTGCAAACTATATTAAGTGGCTTAATACTCTCTACTGTAATACTTCAGATAACTGTAGATGGAAAACTGATAACTGGATGGAAAAATCAGTTGTAACTTGTAGTTTAACTGTACCAAATACGGCCAATGTGTTAAGTCATTAAAGTCTTGAAAAATATCTGTTTTGCTTCATTTAGAATCTCAGTGTAATAGTAATTGTTACGTCACTGTTATGCTCTTCATTATGTATGATCAAGACCTATCTTTCTTGGAAGCCAAAGTTATATCCCTACATAAATCCATGACCAGTACAATCTGACAAGGACAGAAATAAATACTACAAGTACCTAGTTGTGGTGACAGTTTTCAAGAGGATTTAACAATCCTGAATTGTACTGGCTGCGCAGAGAACCTTCTGTGTAAAGAATGAGAACAATTCTCTAGCAGCTAGTTTCTCCTAAGGCCCTTGGGGGTCAAAGGTTCTTTTGAAAGCCACTACCTCTTACAGCTTCACTAAGGGCATTGTGAGTTATACGTGTATCGGAAAAATAACAAAAGGGGATTATTTATTTTTTGCTGCAAAGAGGAATCCTGTGTGTGATTCCTGTTTCTAGCCATTTCCTTATTTGGTGATCTGAAATCATGAGGAAAAACTAAAACAGAAAATAGCTCAAACACTGATTTTTACATCCAAATAGATTTCAGTAAGTAAATCAAGGCTGGAAAAATGGCTGACAGGATCCTCATGAAGTTTGACAAGCGGAAGTACGAAGTCCTGCACCTGGGGAGGAACAAGCCCATGCACCAGTACATGCTAGGGGCCACCCAGCTGGAAAGCAGCTTGGCAGAAAAGGACCTGGGGATCCTGGCAGACACCAGGTTGAACAGGACCCAGCAATGTGTCCTTGCTGCTGAGAAGGCTGACGGTATCCTTGGCTGCATTAGACAGAATATACGTAGCAGGCTGACGAATGTGATCCTTCCCCTTTATTCAGCACTGGGGAGGCCACACTGTGAGTCCTGTGTCCAGTTCTGGGCTCCTCAGTACAAGAGAGACAGCGACGTACTGGAGAGAGTCCAACAAAGGGCCACAAAGTTGATTAAGGGACTGGAGCATCTCTCATGTCATGAAAAGCTGAGAGAGATAGGAATGTTTACCCTAGGGAAGAGAAGGCTCAGGTGCATATTATTAATGTATATTAATACTTGAAGGAAGGATGCAAGAGGATGGAGCCAGGCTCATTTCTGTGGTGCCCAGTGACAGGAAAAGTGGCAGTGGGCACAAACGGAAACACAGAGGGTTGTTGGAGTCTATTATTATCTTGGAGATATTCAAAAGATGTCTAGATGGATCCCTAGGCAGCTAGGCAGGTGGCCCTACCTGAACAGGAGGGTTAGACCAGATGATCTCCAGAG
>NW_010257282.1:0-51012 GCF_000690775.1 Eurypyga helias
AGGGAGACAGCAGACTTCTCTGTGGAACGGGTCTGTGTGGCATATTGGGCCCTCTGTTCCCCTCAGAAGGAAATCAGCTACCACAATTACTCTTCTCCTTTTTTTAACGGAGACCGTCGTAATGTGTGGGGCTGACCCGGTTGTTGTATGGAGCTCCCTGGAAGAATGTTACTCTGCAGTTGCCTGGCCCTCAAGATCCAGTCTCATATCTATTCTGCAAGGGCAGCTGGGAAGGGGAGGGAAGGCAGGAAGAGGTGGGCCTGCCTCTCCAGGCAGGGACCTGTTTCCATTCTTCTTCCTCTCTTAAGTTCCCTCCCTCTGCCTGTTGGCAAGAGGATACGGGATCAGCTGTGGGCTGCGATTCTGCTGCCTTTTCCTTTGGGGTGGGAGTTTGGTGGATCCAGAATGAGCCCCCTCCTTCTCACACTCCCTGATATTCCTCAGCCTCTCTACTTCCTCCTTCAGCTCGGCTACCATGCTGAGCAGATAATCAGCCTGCTATTGTCTAAATAGAAAGCTATTGTCTATATAACTTCTTAATTATGCACTGATCAAAAAGTTTAAAAGTACATCTCTGCCAGTGAGAAATAAGAGGCAAGTGAAAGGAAAGAAAACTAACTTATTGATTACTGTTTAAGATTTTTCCCTGTACCACAAGAACCTATGTAAGCAAGAGGATTGTTTAGCACACAAAAAGGACTAAAGGCTCCTGAGGGAAAACAATTTCTAAGAATCTATTTTTTGTCAATTTTATATTTTTATTTAGAGGACAGATATGCTATTATTTACTCCCTCAAGTAAGCTTCATTATACTCGTAAATCAAACAAATGTTCAAGTCAGAATTTTGAAAAACTCTTTTAAGTGTTCATTTTGAGACACCTGAAATTCAAACATTAGAAGTGAGTGATTTTAAAATGAAAGCAGCTAAGTAATATTAAACTTGCTAAATTATAACACATGCTATGCAATATTTAACTAGCTAAATCATGACATATGCTACACATGGGAATTGTTTTGACTTTAGTCACAGCTAGACAAGGCAAAAACCAAGAGAAGTAATTTATAAAATAATACCAATAGTATGATCAGGAAAATTTCTATGTCCAATTCCAAATTAGGTTTGCACTGATTCACACATAAGGTTTAGAAGCAACATTACTGCTTTTCACAGGCTTTCTTAAAGAAGCTTTTAGGCAAATTTTAGAAATATCTAGAAGATGAGTTGTTTCTATCACCTTCCACCACACAAAGAGTAAATGTTGCTAACAATCTCATGAAGTCAGTTTTGACACCACGAGCGGACACTCTGGGAGAAGGTTATGCTCAAAGGTCTTAAGCCTGCCTAACAAAGATCAGGAAAAAAGCCGACCTCATCCAGTTTTAGATCTGATGTGGAACAAATATAAAGAGTTGACTTTTAAGTTTCTTAACTTGAAGTTTGAATGAAGGTCGGTAATAAGAAAAATTTCCATTTCTTGTCTCATGAACTATGAGGGCTCACCAAAACACGAATGGTACTAGCTACATCCAAACCTACACTTCTAAAGCTGGGCTGTCCAGAACTCTGTGCTGAGGTCTATTTCAGGATCACTTGTTTTCTTTGCAGCTGTATTCAAATCTAATGAAATTGTACCCTGAGACATGAAACAAAGATTCTCTGGAGATTAAATGCTTTTCTTAAACTCTATTAGAAATAAACTATATTAGAAATAAAGTAACATAATTATTTAAATTTACTTTTTCATTAAACAATTAGCATTTACACTCAATATTTCATTTTGTGCATTTTTACCAATTTAAACAATGACTGGAGGTACCATATGAAGGATTATCATTGAGTACAGCAGTGCTGAACACAGACACTTGTGATATGTTCTAGTATGAAAAAGAAGCAGTGAAAATATGCAGAGAAGACCAGAATATGTAAACTAGCACAGTGAGAAGAGCCAATGATCTTTAGTTCAACTGCTAATCCAAGCCCTGGCCTTCTCTCTCCTCACTCATGCAAGTCTTCCAGCAGTCACAGTGACAGATGTTTTGCATGGGTAATCCTTCATCCTTCTAATTCCAACTGAGGGTTGGAATTGATGGACACTGGGTACACATAAATAAAGAACCTGAAACTACATAAATCCAGGATTGAATGAATGGTATTGAATAAACATATTTATTAATAACAATACAGGCTTTAGAGTAAGATTAGCTGTTGACACAAATAACATTTATTCACTCTACAGGAGGTGATTCTAAAGAAGTAACATGAAAGTGCACCGACAAGTGTTGTTAAAGAGGCTTTACACAAGGGAGCAAAAATAAACAGGAAAAAATATGACAAGGAAGGTGATGATGATTCCTCTTTTTTAACTGTATGAGAAAATATTAAACAGCTTTAGTAGCTACAGGAGCAATTGGAAAATGGGGAGGATCAAATCAATGTTTCTTTTCAAATGTTGAAAAGTATCTTTTTCTAGTTTGAGACCTGAATAGAGAAGGCAACTCTTTGGCTATACTCAATGGCATAGTTCATAACTAAAATCAGATACCATTTCCCTTTGTGGCACAGAATTACCTCTTTAGAAACATCACAACAGAAATTGAATATCTACCTTCTGTTTTCTCTATCTAAATCCATCACATCTGCATCTGAAAACATGCTTAAAATGCTCTGAATTTGTCATCTAATGTTCAACTAAACATAGTTGACTTACAGTCAAGGCCTCAGTTAAAGCTGGCAGCATCAGGCAGATCTGATTTAGGTCAAGTTTTGCCCCTAAAAAGGGTTCCAGCATCTAAAATCCATTCCAGTGATTTGTAATTCTTACAGGACACTTAAAAATGTTGGTTGTTGTGGTGTCCCTGTCACCCCCCCAAAGATTTCTGCTTATAGATTGAAAAAAAAAAAAAAAAAAAAAAAAAGAGTAATTTATTTGTGGACTGGAACAAAGAGTTGGGAAATCATTGAAGCAGCGGGAGTATAAGATCCATGATGGATACAGAGATGCCAAATGGGCAGAAGGGCCTGATGGAGCCGTATATTCCAAGAACAACTTATTTTTTCTGCTTGAAATGAGAGAGACACATGGATTATTTGACCATAGGAGTTATCCATTGTGCAGGTAAGTATTCAGAAATATCAAAACCTCAAAATCCACCTTGAATTGCTAAATGTGCTCTGTTGCAAAAGCACTGAAAAAAAAGCAGTTGGGCATGCTCAGCTAGGAAAGGAAGGACAGGAGAGTAACAATGGGAAGTAATTATGAAGGGTGGGGTTTTTTTGTACTTTCTGTTTCTAATTTTGCTTTAACCAAGCATCTGCCATGTAATATAGTCTTCATATGCGACAGAAAGGAATTCCATGCATTTAAAAGAACTAGTGTAGGCTTTCAGTGTCAGATATCTGAGCAAAGCTTTCACTATTTTCATCAAGGCACAGTCTGAGTCTGTGAGTGAAACCTGAGTACTGACTCCATAAAAATTACATATGAACTTCCTAATTCCTTTATGGTCCTTCAAACTCACCTTTTTCCCATTGCTTTCCAAGGCAAGGAAAAAGAGACATAAAGAACAGAGGTAAAAAAACAAGTACTCTATTCTTGGCACACCCTGTGTTCTGACAAGTCAGGAAGATGATTGAGAGCCAGTGAAATTTCCCAGATTTAACTGCATATTCCATGCATTCAGCAAAAAGCAAGGAATAATGAAAGTGGGTTCTAGTTAATAAAGTGTTTGGATACTGAACAAGAGTCAAGTAAACTTTCTTTGATAGATTTAGCAGAAAGTTAATTGGAATCTTCTTACAACCCAAGAAATTGTTTTTATTGGCATATTTCAATTTTTCATCATAGAAATGTATTCTCCCTGACATATAGGACATAAAATCTGAGTTTCCTGAGGTAATTCCAGTCAATTCAAGACTGACAGCAACTTTCAAGATAAACCTGATGTATTTCCTCTGATTCTCTTCCCAGTCACACCTAGGGGACAGGGGAGGAAAGCAAGCATCTGAGTGGTGCTTAGTTGCTGACTGGGGTTAAACCATGGCAGTCAGGCACTGTTGTCCTGTTGTTATTCCTTACTGGCGATGTGGTGGTTGTCAGGGAGTCACATAAAACTTGGGAGACCAGGCCTTCATTCTATGCTTTGTCCACAGGCATCGTCACTGAATTTGGCTATGGCACTTACTACCTCTGCATTTAAAAAATGTAGCTATGAAATGGAAGTAAAAGTCCTTTTCAATTTCTCAAGCATACTGTAGGAAGATTGTGTGCGATAAACATTTACCAGACTCCCAGCTGTCAGTGATGAATGCTGCACATCTGAGATCGAAAAACTTCTACCTTATTCTTATTAGAGGTCTAGCACATCCCTAAGAACATGTACCTCTAAGGAAAACAGGAATATAAAGTTTCTCTCTCCATTTTTGAGAGTGGAAAGCAAAATAATGATCATAAAACAAACAAACCCAAACAAAAACAACAAACAAAAAAACTGACACCAAAAAAAACCCAAACCAACCAAACAAAACCCCTTCCCTTTGCAATGGGGTGGCATAATCTGCCTTCTGGTTTGACAGGCAGAACTAGGTCCAAGTGTAATCCTCATTACTCAGAATTATTTTCCACACACTGCCAAAAACTCTCAGAAAAGAAGAAACACTTTAGTGCACACACTAAAGTGGGGGAAAAGGTAATAGACTATTTCCAGAGGAAAAGGGTTACAATCCAGTAGTAAAAACTCCTGAACTGCACTTACTGGAGGGATTAGTAAAACTAGACTCTGCTTAAGTATGAACCAATATCATGGTATTTTTCTCATTGGAAACTATAATTCAAGAACTGAAGACTCAACTCCAGCCATGTAACAAAAATGGATGTGATTTCAGCTGCGTGCACACCATCTCTGCTGACTATCCATTTATGCCTCCAAGAACAATAGTGAAAAACACAAAAAGGTTTTTAGATAGTGGGTCTGTGAGACAATCTAATCATGGTGTTTTACATACAGCCGTGACCTGCTGTTATTTGTGATCAAATTCAAATGGGCATAGAAGGGAACAGAGCAGCTCTCTGGCAATGGTGTGTGGTGGGTGAACTGCTTTTGCAGAAGTGTGGATTTCTGTAATATTTGCATTCCAAATAGGCCACAAAACTTACTACTAAATTACTCTTCCTATGTTCTCCAGGACATCCTAGAAGTAGTAAAAAAACATTAATGAAAAAGAAACTGAACACTTTTATGGAAGGTCTCAGAGTTCAGAATGACAGAACTCCTTTCTTCTGTGGTATGAACCCTCCCTGTTCACATAATCACTGCTCTTCTGTCAACTGAATACATGGTGAAAAGCAAAATGTGGTCCCTAACTCTCTGTGATACTGCTTTCTTTAAGACACTAGATTTTTGTACAGTTTTTCACTAGGCCTGCACAAAGGTTATGGGCACAGCAGCAAAATACAGCCCACTCTAAATCGAGGATGCTTGATTAGGTTCCAGAGACCTTTGAACACAGGGTTTCCATGATGTTTTGATTTTTCCTTCTGCAATTTTTTTACCAATTTTCCTTTATTATCCAACAAGCTCGTGACGGTCTAAACTTTGAAAACAAGCAGAAGTACAAAACCTCTAAATGACCTTAACATTTCACATGGCTAGATTGTCAGGCACAATCCTTATGTAAGCACCTAAAAGTAAACCCAATAATCTAATTTTTCATCCTTATTTGTTAAGCAGTAACACTAATGATTTGACTGTGAAACATGTGCATATAAATCAGCTTTTATATAAGGCCTGTTTTTAATTAAAAAACAAACCTAAACTTACTAACTTCAGAGGTAGAAATAAGGAAAAACTCAGAGGCAAGTGGGGTTGTAATAGTGCAATTGGCACCAGCTATCAAACAATGTTACACTGCTATAATTTTATGAATTCTTTAAGAAACCACGAAGAAATACACATTATTTGCCAGAAGAAAGATAAATGAGATTGAGGAAAAATTTGGAGTTAAGACATACTCAGAAAAGTTATTTCAAATAAATTTATTCCAGGGCAAGACAAGTTTCTGGAGAAAAGGGAAGGCAGCCTATAGCAAGCATAAGGGAAGGAACAATACAGGCACTGGGAGGACTTGAGAAAGAGCTTGCAAATGCTCTAAAAAAAGTGTCCAATGGCAATAGGAGGAAGTTCTTCTGTAAACATAAAGATTACTAATGTGGTTTCTCCTACAATGAAATAAGCCAGCAGAAGGATACAAGTTGGATCTTCATTTAATTGACAAGTGACACTGACAGTTACCTTAGGAGAAAGAGATATGGTCTCATACATATCCATGAATTTTAAATCAGTTTCCAGTTTGCACCCATTATTACAAGATTCTTGATCCCAGTAACCTGCACTTTCTATTTGCCTTCTTAAGGTCCAGTAGAAACAGTTTATTACTTGGTTTCTAATGAACAATTTCAAACAAATACCTCAATATGTTTTGTTGTTTGTTTGGGGTTTTTTTTAATGAACGAAGTATGAACAGGTCATGCAACTCTGCATTGTTTGAAATTGTAGATATCAATACTTAATGATGCCAAATTAATAGTACACCTACCATCTCAAGCATCTAACTTTCTATGTCTTTAGAGAGAACTGAATTCTATTAAATTTCAAATTAAGTCATTCCAGCCAGTAGTCAGTGGTAGTAAAACAAAGTCTAGTCTCTTGATAAAGATTCAAGCATTTGCTCACTACCCTCTATGCCTTTAGCCCTCCAACTGCCCCACACTTCAGCTCTTAGTTTTCCCATCTTTTATTCAGAAGTGGCCATCAGTGCAAATATCTGCAAAACCAAATGTTTATCTAATACGCTTAATCAGGTAGAGTTGTGCTACTTCAAAAGATGAAAGCAGCACAAACACAACTTGTATTTATTTCACTGTAACCCAACCTCTTTGTTTAAAACCCCCTTGTTTTTTAATTTCTCCCCACAGCAGACTTGTGGCAATATCCTTCTCACAGGCAAAAAACATCACTGGGATGTTAAATACTGCTGTATTGCCTTCCAGTTTGCTTCTAGGTATCGCTAACCATGTGGTCCTCAAACAGTCTCATATTACTTTTACACACTGATTCATGTTCTAACAAGTTACTTAAATGACTGTGTAGTGATAAGAACACAAGCATTCCCATTGGTGAGTGAAACAGCAATGTATTTTCTTAATTTATTTACATTTTCCTCTAAGTCCATCACAGTGTTGGTCGATCAGCTCTGATCAATGCTAAATTCATTAAGTCCAGCCTGCAGCCCCATTAAGGTAGATTTTACTGTAACTACATCTGTAAAGCCATGATGGCTCCTAGCCATTTCCATTAAATTTCTATTAATTGCAGATTTAGCAATGGAATTCCAAAAAGCTACAGAACAGTCAATGCAGTATCATCTGTGGTCCCACCCTGTAATCTTGAAGGGTGCTAGAATTTTTGACATTCCCTGAGGTATCAAGATTATTTCCACCTGGCCTTGATATAGGCATAACTAGTCACAAACTTTCACACAGACACTAAACTGATGAGGAGTAAGGAGGGGTCCAGAGAGAGGTTCCCCTGCACCAAGAGCTAGAGAGGAACAGTGAGGAAAGCAAGGGAGAGGAATGAGACACACAGTACCCCACAAACAGCAGGTTTTTAGATAGAGGCTGTATGAGCTGGTTAGGTCTCTGGCCGCACTGGCCACTTTTAAAGAGGTCCAGTACCAGCAGGCCTACTGACGTGGGCTCAGCAGGCTGTTCTCTCTCTTTACCTGATTTATTCCTGCTTTCCCGCATACAGTCCCTCTCCTTTCATCAAAAAATCTTCTATCACTTCCCATACAAGCAGAAACACAGAGAAATCATCATGAGGAATGGCCTCTGTTTAGATCAGTTATCAGCAAATTTTTAACAAAAATAAGGATATGAAACAACAAAGAAGCAAATATCCCTCAGAGGGACAGGTTTTTAAAGGTCTAAGGACCTCACTCCCACCAAAAGAAAATGAGAATAAGGAATCCAGGCACTCCCAAAAGACCTCTAACCTTTACTTTCAGCTGCGTAAAGGAAAAAGTATCTTGTAGTAGCAGCTTATTTACGGCAGTGCACCTAAATGCACCATAACTCAGTGTCCTTTAATATCTGAGGAGTTTGCATAAGGCTGAGACTGCTTCCTCAAATATAAACATTGTTCCTCCTCTTAATACAATGTGTTTGCAAAACTAGGATTAGGACTGAATAGGCAGAGTACACATGAAAGCTGTTCAAGAATTGGCAGAGGTTACTGCTGTCTGTGTGGGTGGGGTGGGATATTTAAGCCAAAGAGTCTGTTTTGGAACACAACAAAAAGGAAAAAAAAAAGAAAAAGCTGATAACAATTACAATTCAGTGAACAGACATAGGTAGTGGGAGTAGATTCAGCTAAAACCCCAAAACTTATGAAAAGAATGTAAAAGTTTCATCAGACAGGGAGCACTTTCACAAAATACAGAACAGTAAAAAAAAAAAAAGGCAAGAATAAACATGTATTTTATGGTGTGCTTTTGCTTTTAACTGTAAAACAGAACTTTTGACCTGTCTTCTGCTCCGACCATTTTGAGAACAAGAAAATGAAAGGAAGAAAACAAGTCAAAATGAGAAAGAAGGCTGACTTCAGACTGCAAACAGCACTACGAGAGACAGATGTGGTATGGGCATGAAGTCAAATTGCAGCAGAGTTGGATTTTCATCTGGATGTAAACACTGAAAGAAGAAGGGGGGGGAGGGCAGGAGAAAAGAAAAAAAAAATTAAGTTTTACAGAACAGTTAGACAATGACTGAGATGATACAGTCTTATACAAGAAATGCAGAACCCCTAATCACCTTTTATATATTTATAAAGTAAGCAACAGAAAAGCTAACCAGGAAATTTTCAGTCCCGCATAAGCAAATACTCACACAGTTCCTATTAGCTGTGGTTTCCCACACTACAGCCTTCAGGGAATGTAACACATTTCCTATTGATAAAGATGAAAACAGGACAGTTCATTTATCAGGAGTGTACCCATCTTATCACAGTATCTGAGCAGATCAAAGCCTCCAGACACTACCAGTATTACCACCAAAAAAAAAAAAAAAGTTGAATATCTGAAGAAAGTCTTCATTCCTATATGTAAATTAAACAGGGGAAAAAATAAAGAAGGCTGTGGTATCAGGGTCTTTAGCAATGTTTTGCTGCAACGCTAACACAGTAGCAATGAAACTGGTCCACCGAAGTCAGGTAATACCCTTACCGTTACAAAAAGATAATGAACTATACAGTCAAGTCTGAGTCTGCATCTCCTCCTTAAACCTGTGTGACATACTGTGCTGAAAGAATGTGGGAATGCTTAAAATACCAGGCCCTTTGTATCACTGTTCTTTTCAATCTGTTCTAATGGATTGCATTTTGTTTGATAACATTCACCTGAAAGGGATTCCACAGCTTTTTATTTTTCACTGCAATTCATACATTTACATAAAAATGCTTTCAACATTTTCTGGATTTTCAAAGTGTCCTAGGACCGTCAAAGTCAATTTTTAGAACAACGTATAGGCATTTCAATCATGTGAGCACTTCCAAAACCAGTATTCTGACTTCAACACTATCTCCATAAATATTCTCTAAATAAGCTTTATTTAAATAAAACCCAAAAGTGCTCATAGGCTCACCTCCACAAAATGACAAAACCAGGTTTAGTTTATTCAATTAGCTGCATGTTTGAGAGATCAAAGCAGTTATCAATGTTGTAAAATCTCATAATGAACTGCAAGCTGTGAGGTTTTACTACATGGAATATATCTGGAATGTACATTCTGACTCCTAGTATTTAGGTATTACTTTAACTAAATGCAAATAGCAATAGTTTATTAAGTTATCTGATTTTGAAATCTGCAAACCCAGGGATTAAACATGTGAAGTGCTAGGCATCTACTTTGAGCGTCGTCAGCCAGAAGACCATTAGGTAAATTTGAAGAAATCTTACATAAATAATAGAAAAGTCATGTGACTTTTGAACAGCAGGTGGGTTTCTGAAAAGGATCTCCTAACACCACCAGAAACCAGTTGAGAGATTACAAGTGCCATAATCTGCTGTAACACTCGTTCTTTAACTCCTGTGTGCTGAAATTCTAACCAGGGAATGATGGGATGGAAGTATGTCTTTATGTCTTTAAATTGTCATTTGATTAAAAGTGAGAAGCTGCATTATCTGATACAATATAGTGCCCATGCTGGGAAGTCACAAATGTAAACTGCACTTTATTAAAACAGTTAAAAGCTGTTAAAATGCAGAATGCTGCTGACACACCTTTTAAAGCAGATACTAAGATATGCATCATGTGGGAACCTTAAGTGAGTAATTTTTAAAAATATTTATTTTTCAATCATTCTGTAAACAAGAATAAATCAAAAACAATTCAGTCATTCACCCCACTGAGATAAAGTAAATGCAAATGCTGTTTCAAAGTTAATTGGCTCTAAAATACTTGCCTGAAAAAATAATTTTGAATGACAGAACTTCTGCAAAACTTCTACATTTTTTTCTATATCCATCAAATTTCTTTATAATTTGTAGCTTATGAGGCATCAAAATATTTTTAATAGGTTAGCACAACTACATGCAAATGCTAGGAAATCTATTATTCCTCATATGAAATCAGGTTAATATAAGCTCTTATTCTATTGCAGAAATAAAATGCAGAGACAAATAAAAGTGAAAGGCAAATAAATGTGGCTGGTGATAAAAATTAAAGCTTTGATCTATTGCAAGTGAAATGGTTTTATCTAGGCTATTTTGGTAACGCTCATGTGTACTGTAGGAGCTAAGTAGCAAAGCATGAACTGATCTGTTACCTTTGAAGCAAATTTTGTAGCACTGTTTGTACTCATTGACCTGGATTAATGTGGAACATCGACCTAAACCTCATTGAATATAAAGAATGTCCTTGAAATAAGCTACCGATGGAGAGTGCAGTTGGGATTCAGTTTGGCTCCCCAACCTCACTGGGCCACACACAGGTTTGCCCTGTTCTGCACATGGTACTACCACGAGCCTGCTCGATTTCACAGGGCACGAAAGGGCCACCAAGACCCTGCCTGGCACCAGCATTGCCACTGGAAAAGGGAACCTGCCACCTCCAAGGCTCAAATAAACGTCCTCGGCCTCCCTGAGCAGCACCCTGGCTGCCAAGTTGGCCTGGCTCAGCAGCCTGCAGCTGGAAAGCTCTCCCCAGTGCAGACAAAGGCTGACAGCAGCTGCCCCGCGGAGAGCAATTTGCCGGGCTGTAGCTTAGATATTTAGGGCTCCAAAATGAAGAAAGCACCTTGGACTCTTTCTTTGCTTAATAAGAGGAGACAGTGAATGGCAGAGAAAATAAGGATAATTCTGCTGATATCTTTCTCTAAGTTCTGTCACCTGCATTGCAATGGGCTGCAGACATTCATGACAGCTCTTCGGACAGCCCGGAGATTGTGCTGTCTGCTCTGGTTCTGGTGGCAGACAGGTTTCTTGCTTTCCTCCTTATGCTAATTAGAAGCATGCATGCTCTGCTGACCAGACTATGATTGAATACAAATTCTGCCTACATACTTCTGTCAATGCCTGCATGCTCTCTTTCTCTCCCTTTTTCCTCTATCCCCAGTCACAAGATGCTTCCGGCAAAAGGCAAAAGCATTGTAATAAAGTGACATCTCCAGGGAGCTTTCTTTTTCCCCCAAGGCCCCTGGCTATCTCGGTTTCATTACATGTCTCAGGAGGGGGCATCACTCCCTGACAACAAACATCTGGCTCAAGAGACCTCCTAATTTAAAACAACAAAGTAATTATTGTCACCTACTCTTTCCTGTAACTTTTATCTTTATTTATTTTTTCCTGGAAGACATATGTCAGCATAATTTTCATTTGAACTACTAGTGCTCTGGCTTTTTTCCCCCTTAAGTATGCTTAACTTTCTTCTAAGGGGAAGCAATACATATTTTATCAATCAGTTTCAATTACCTCCTGAATTTCACTCCATGGTATTGAATTATGTGTTGGAAGAATGTCTTGATACAAACATCTAGATATCAGAGAAACCAATCTTCCTACCCACATGATATGTTCTATGGAATACTGTGAACCGACATATTTTTTTAATTGTGATTTCTTTTTAAAGCTGGAAATATTGGTGTCTTTGTTAGAACGTTGATATAAGCAATAAGTGGCTAGAGGCATTTTTTTCACAGAATGTTGTGGAAGATACTAGAGGACATTTCATGGCTTTTCTGGTCAGCGAAGAGCTACAGGGGCTGTATTCTAATGGAACAAACACTACATTCATGACTTGGACATGGTAATTTTTAATCCCCTCTTGCTACCAATTTTCCATGCTTTCTTGGTAACTTATTTAACAAAATTTGCTCTTCAGTTTTCCTACCCTTAAATTAGGGTTCATAGTGCTAAATATACTGGATGAAGTTAAAACTTCAGTGCTGTTAAAACTGAACCATTTTAGAAAAACAGCATTTTAATTGCTGCTAAGTGACAAATTCCATTACTGCACACAATAAATGTTCACCAGGATCTACTGTGTATCTACGTCTGAGAAATAATTTTTTTTTTCTAGGTTTGGTGGGAAAAAGATCAGTGTAACTAGGATGTAACAGTGGAAAAGGAAATCAATGCTCATTTTAAGTGAATATAAGCTTTTTAATTGATATCCATGATGTCAGGATTTTATTTTTGACCTAGTATAGAACCACTATTCCACAGAAATCCAATTTCTAGAATGCCACAGACACAACAGCAGTTTATGCTATTTGGTGGTTGGATAAATACTGTCTACCAAGAAAATCTCCAAAATAATTTGGCAGCTTGAGAGACTCTTTCTTCAGGAATCATTCATCCAACTCACAAAACATCAGATGGACACAGCTTTGGATTACCCCAGGAAAAATACTTTAAACAAAATAAAAAATATTCTCCTAAAGAGATAAAATCCCAACCCACAAACACAAAAATCCTGCCCCAAAATTGCCTTTTTTTTATAAGGATAATCACGATTAAACATGAATTTTACAAAAAAGACCTGAAATATTTTTCTCCATGAAAATAAAACATTGATATAATCTGACAAAAATAGGCATTTTAGGAAAAGAATGGGGAGAAGAGAAGATGACTAAACATTTAGTTTATAAACCTAGTGGGAAAGGAAAAGTGACGTTGATCCAGTCTTTTCTCCTCCTGACATCAGAACAGCTATTGATGAACTCCACAGCCATGCCTTTGCATAAACTTGTTTGGGATAAGAGAAGGGGATGCCAGCCCGTCACCATCAGTATCCATTTGGAATGATTTATTTATTTGTTATCACATACCGTGGTTCCTGCCCTTTGATATAGGCCAGATCTGCTTCTATAAGCAAATGCTTAAAGGTAGACAGAACTAGTAAATACCTAGCCTCAGACTGCTCAGGCTCAGTTAAGGTTGAAAGAACATTACAGACTTCTCACGAAGCAGTTGTATTTTACTATACACAATATTTCTGTAACACAGAGCGGGCTCCTTTCCACTGTATTTTTGTAATTGAGAATATGAGGTTTTCAGTGGAAGGAGCTGATGGTTCTAAAGCTATTTTTAACCTAGATATGTTGTTCTAAATAAAAGTAAATAAATAAAAAAATACTTTTGTTACCTTCATATTTTCACTGCAGGAATGATAATGAAAGATCCATTACTAAATTCTGTCCTTTTTAAAGCCACTGAGTTTATTGAAATTGAGCAAGTGCCTTGCCTTGTGCTTTGCAGAAGAGCAATAAAGGGCTCATTTAAGTTTAAACTGGATGTAGAAGTCTTTCAAACTATTAATATTATTATTCTTTATGAAGAGGAATTTTATCACCACATTTTTATTCTAGTATCAGAAGACATTACCTCAGGTGATTTTACATTCCTCAGTTAGGTTGTTTTTAGTTCCCACATGCTGACAGCACAGGGCTGAATTACCTACCACAGCTGACTTTTCTTCAGTATTTCTACATCCCTTTAGTTGACCATACTGTGTAAAGAAGCCAGGATGGGGTGTGGAATAATTACTGGAGGTGACTTGGAAATTAAACCTATATTCACATTTTAAGAAAAGGTACAGCATTTGAAGAGACTTCCAGGGTGGACTGCAGCCAATATGCAGAGAATCTGTACCACGGTAGTTCCCCAGGCAACCCTAGGTGTTAGCTTCACCGGGTGAACTTGGTGTGCTGACTCTAAAAGGAACTGTGTGGAGGGTGTAGAGGAGTGGAGACACCATGGCCATGTACTGCTATGAGAAATTGAGGGTACTATGGAACTCATAAGCTGCTCATTATAATCTCATTATAATACAAAAATTACCCACCTCTGAGGTGTGACCACCCCTCACTGAGCCCGCATGCTGAATTTTCCTAGCCTATACCTTTAAAAGCAAAGCAATAATATTTTGCACCAATCATAACAAAGGTATATATGACTAGTCACTCAAGCTCCACCTGAAAGGTGAAAAATAGTATTAAAATGGATTAAAAGAGAAGGGGTGTTGGGGTAGATACCATTGCAAACAAGTCAGGGAAGACACCATCACAGACCACCTCTGACTTCTAGGATCGTTGATGAGCTGAGCCTCCTTCCCTCATACATAGGGATGTCTTGAGTGAGATTTAAATTCTTAGTTATACTATTTTCCTGGGAAACTTAGAAATCTCTATAAGGTTCTTTTATACAGCTATATTACTTGAGTGGTTTTATGATGTTGTATGTCACCATATTACTTGCACATACTTTTGCAGACAGTGCATCATCACCAGCAATCCAAAAGAATCTGCACTTCTGTTGCCTTAGTGAATCACACTATTCATTAGTCTAGTTGTGAGAGTTCGTACTGGATGTGATCAAACTCCTGAAGACTGGCCATGCTAGTTCATTAAACGCAACTAGGCCACCATGCTATGCATGCATCTGTAATTCTGGTAGTTCAGTACATTGAACATGACCAAGCTAATAGTGTGTGAATTGGGCATCACTCGGAATCTAAGGCCAGCCATCCCCAGCCCCTCTGGTATCTGAGAACAAGCTGGAATGCAGATTGGGTTTATTTTCTGCCATATTATTTTGCCTTTTAATGCACAGGGTAGGGAAGAATTTTGGTAGATCACTCCATCAATCACTTTGAGGTCAGGCTGAGGAGGTGGTTTACAGCCAAATGAGTTTTGTATATGGTGGGGGAGATAAAGCATGTTATTTTAGTCCCAGAAACTGCAGCTAGTGAAAATTCAACAGGAATCAGGGGTTGATGACATGGAAGCCAGATGACAGTAATTTAGCCAAAGCTCTCAGCCTTCGCATGACTTCCTTTTAGTGCCACTGGATGGAATACTGGTTAATACCAGATAACGGAAGGGTTGGCAATGCCTCTGCACTCACTGTATCCCCACCTTTTATGGGGGAAGAGAGTGGATTTTAGCATAGGTAGGCCTAAGAGTTAGTGTGGCCTTACTGTTGCTTCCTGTAACATGATAGTAACTTAATTGTTCTAATCACCTTAGGGACCTAGCAAGTCTCTGCACCAAACTGCAATTTAAGTATCTTCTTTTTATATTACCTAATCATTTAGTGACATGGGCATAACACTCTCTTATCATCCTTAAAACTTCATGCAGACCTTAGATCCCAGGGAAAGCAGTCTATACTCATGCCCAGTATTGATCCAATGCACTAGTGAACACCTGGAATTCTGATTTTGCTGGGCCCAACTTTTAAGCACTCTAAGGACTATGTAGGAGAAGTGAACCAGATTTCCCTCAAGTGTATTTGAAGTCTAAGTTGAAGTGAAAGGCAAAGTGAGAAAAGACATAATGCAGTTGTTTGCTTAATAGGTTCGAGTGCAAGAAGTTTCTTTATTATGTCCTAGATGGTGACATTGAATTCCCCTGAGCTCCCAGCCCATGTTTTGCCTTGCCTTTGGTCTGTGTGATTTCGATATAAGCTAGTGTTCATTTATAACACACACAGTTATCTGGCCTACACCAAAATGATCTTCGACATTTTTTTTTCTCATGGGGTTTGCTTTTGTCTCCTAACAGCATGACCTCGAAACAGTTCCAACAAATTTTAAAATTGAAACTACTTAATGGTAGAAGTTTAAATGGATCATTACTGCAAGAGTACAATTAACCATCTACGACAACTTTTTTAAGAAGGAGAATTCATAGAATCATAGAATATTTGGGTTGGAAGGGACCTTAAAGATCATCTCATTCCAACCCTCCTGCCAAGGGGAGGGACACCTTCCACTAGATAAGGTTTCTCAAATGCTCATTCAGCCTAACCTTGAACACTTCCAGGGATGGAACATCCATGACTGTTTCAAACATTTCTGAGCTTTGAAATACACTGAAATTCATGTTGTTTATTTTATGCACATTGTTTGAATATTAAGGGACAGACAACAGGAATAATATTTAAAAGAAATTAAATCAAAGAATCTAACTCATCAAAACATTTGCACTCAAAACGAGGAGATGCCACTAAGAAAATGCAATGGGGTCTGAGTTGTCACTTATTTTTACTTGAAAGGTGCACAAATGCTGGAGTTGTGGGTTTTATGATGCAGGGAATAAAGCAGAAATAACTGCTGAGTATTCAAAGAACACCATTTCCTTCTTTCCTATAATTTTCTGGGGTCAGATTCTAGAAGGTGCTCAGCAACTACTTTTTGGGATGTCGTGTACTCCCCATTTTCAAGCCTTATTAAATAGCTCTGAATAGAAAACATAACATACAGGAATTAATTATTTAATGAACATGGTTATCAGTAAATATAGCATGAAAGCTTCATTAAGTAGCACCCTTATTTCTCCATATGTTTTAGAAGGAAGTGAAAAATGCTACTTGGCATTTGAGAATAGAGTTACTTCGAGATTTATGTAGACTAGGACAGAAATAGAGCACAGGAAAATGAAAAGAGGAAGCAACAGCAAGAAAATGAAAGAAAAAAGAATCCACAACATGGAAATCTTTATCACTTCCTACAGGTCCCCAGTTTACACATTTTCAGTTCACTACTATATTCTGTATGAGACTACACAATCCATATCACATATTAAGTGATACTTCTTATAATAATATACTATAAAAAGATAGTTGAGAACAGTGAGGAAGAGAAATAGCAAATTAAGATATTAATTATACAGCTGCCTGTAGAAGGCCTCATCAGCATCCTCATCTTTATCAGAGGGCCTGTAGTAAACACCCACAACAGTGTCTCCCATATTAGCCTGCCCCTTAATCCTTAACCACAAGCATTCAACTCACTCTTCATTCACCCTCAGGGAGAGCTCAAGATCATTCTGCACAAGAGAATTCCTACATATTTCATAGCTGTTATAGAAATTTACATTCCTGATTGTTATCTTGTGCCCAGCACCCTCCCACCTTTGCTAAATTCCTAGAGTTATACTTTGTTGTTGTTTACTCATATCTTGCCCTTTCATATATAGCATCCTTATGCAACTCCCTACTTTCCAGTAGTCGGTTTTGGTAGGAGATGAATACCCAGAGAGATCACTGTTTCTTATGCTATTTGGTGTCTCTTGATTTACTGGCATTCCGTCCTCTGCCCCAAATCTCCATCTTGCGTGGTAGTATTGCTTTTTCAAAGAAACTATGAACTGTCCCGTGTTGGGACTACTAGGATATTATACAGCACTTGATTCCATCAAGTCCTGGCTCAAAATCTTTATTCGATTTAGCCAAAAAATAGGCCTATGACTATCCAAGTTACAGTTTCAAGGCCATTCCTAGATCAGTTTTGGGATTTGGAAAATTGGAAAAAAAAAAAGGTGTCTTCAGTGCAAAATTCCTTCAATCTCCCACTGACCTATAATTATCTAAACACCTTTTGAATCACAAGCCACTCCATTAGAACAAAATAATGAAAAATCTGTCTTTCAGCTAGGAACGAGGCCAACTAAATAGTAACCTGTCAGACATGGAATTCATCCTATCTGGTTAAAAATCACCCTTAAGAACACTAGAAGTGAATTGATGGCAGAGTCAGGATCATACCTGAATCTACAGTTTTGCTGAATAATGAGAAACATAGAACCAATTAGAAGGTAAAATGAAAGAAAGCCTGTGATTACTACAAATCAGTGTGGGTTTACCCAAATCCCATGTTCTTATCCATTCCCATATGGTTTCAGAGATAAAGTTTCTGCAAAGCACAATACCCATGTTTTTTTGTCACTGACTTATAGCTGTAAATAGGAAGCCAAATGCTGAGTTTCTTCCTTGCGCTTTGCAATAGCAAGTTGCAAAAGGTTTTTGATAACATTCGGTGTTAATTGGACTAAGAAATGTTAATCTCCCAAATCACTGTGATCTTAAAGACACATGTAAATTATCTCAGCATGTAATTCAGCAAAAATTCATATTGTATTGAACTTCTCAGGATATGGGTTCTTTCAGTGTACAGCTAAAAGATATCAGGGTAATTTACTGTTCTTGGGGTTTTTTTGTCTGTTTGTTTGTTTTTTCTGTGCAAATTAACAAAGCAAGCATACATTATATTTAACATACATTGATAACATAGTTTTAGTTGCTGAAAACATAATACATATTTTCTAATTAAAACTATAACAAATGAGTTTTTGCTTTCAGCCTTGGAGAATTAATTTCTTCCTTCACTTATACACAAAGGGATGGATGCTTCCTGGTATAGAAGTTGTCCTCCTTTAGGATATACTAGCCACATAAGTACCATATAGACTTAGCCACTAATACACCATAAACATGTAGAAAGCATCAGTGTCATAAGCATTTTGAGTCGATATTCCCAAGTGTAAATAAAAACTACAGTGGTTTGTTAGACCCCATTAAGATCTAACCAAGCCTACCCACAACCCAATTAACGCAATTTCATTGCAGAAAAATAACATGGCTTGTTTAGCTGTTTGTCCATTATAATAGTTACAAAAATGAGATCAGGGTTTTTTTCTTTTGCTTAAGAATATTGCACTTTCCATTTTTTTTGCTAATCTCTGCACAGGTTTCCATTCTAGGAGAATTTTATCCATTTTACCTATTGCTCTCAGTCTGTACAGTTTGATTTCACTAGCTTTTAACCAACTTCCTCATTAAATATAACATATGCACCATCATTTGGGAGATTCACATATATTTTTCCATAGTTTTCTACACGGTTTTCACTTGCTATTTTAAAACTGTGCTCAAACGTCAACATTTATTTTCCTATACTTCACCACAAACTTTCTTACCTTTAGCTTCTTATTACTGTTTCTGAATTCCAACTCCTCTGGTTTTGAAACCAGCCTCAGAAAAGCACAAATTTCCAAGAGACATTATTGCCTGTCTCTAAAGCTACATACCCTGGAAAAACAACCCAAACAAACAAAACACACAAAGAAACCCAACCGCCATATAAAAGGAGGTATTAAAAAGTATGTTGGCTTGGCATCAACCCAAGATGAGTCCAACTGTATCCTACCCCATCTATCCATAGAAACTGCTGTTTATTCTCACCCCTCACAGATCTGCCTGAATACAGAATTTGACTTTGCCAGGAAAAAAAAAAAAGCCTTTAATTTGTCACATGATAAAAAACTCACTCCATGCAAACACTATCATATATAAAAAATGCCCATTACCTATTACATTCTAATAACCCAAAAATGTCCAATGAAAATACTAGATTTTATTTGATAGTGACAAAAGTTTGACCTAAATGATTAATCAACATTTTCATTTACTTATGAAGCTGGCTCCCACAGGTCAGTACTGAAAGCATGATGTAAACATTCAACCACAATTAGCTGTTTGAGGTACAAATTCTAAATAAAAAAGCAAAGATATGAAAACCATTCGTAGTTGTATATCAAGCCCATTCCAAACTACTGCAGCAGGCTTTAGAAAACAGTCCCTGATTTCCTTAAGTGTGTTCAACCATTATTTGCGTAAACAATTATTCCAGTTGTGTGGGTTCTCTTAATCTATATGTACATTCAAGAAGCCAGCTAAATGTGTAATTGGGATTTTATATATACAATTACTGTGATGCGTACACTGAAGAAGCTCTCTAAAATACAGATAGTTAATAGAAATTATAGGAGCAAATATTGTACAACAGGGTTTACAAATGAGAATCTCATTTCAGAAATGCCAATATGAGTGTTCAGATACAAAGCAGGTTTATAACCATGATACTCAACTTTAAAAATGGAACTCATGGTACTATTTAAAATAAAGCAATAAACCAGCCTCATACTCTTATCAATATTTCTTGCTTTCATTTGTATTCTGCTCGTTTGTGCAGTCCAATTTCATGTTGGCTTTTTTTCCATGCACATGGCTATGCTAATATCTTCATGGATTTGTTTAGAATAACCTTTAAATCCTTTCCTTGCCTTTATGCCTTTATGCTGCATGGCTGTTCTGTTGTATATACACTCTTTGGTTCGTTGCCTACACATCGATTATTTCACATTTGTCTATGTTAAACATTGAACAGTATTTTCCACTTACTAGTCCAGCTATTTAAAAATACCCAAATCCATCTGAATAACGTTGGTTGTTTTCCTCTTAGTTATTAGTTATACATTTAATTGTGACAGCATTAGCAAAACATCAAAATTGGTCACAGAGATTTTAATATTTGTCAGAGAAGTGGTCACAAAACAAACCTCCTGTTTGAATACTATCATTTTCAGTAGTAACATTCACAAAATGATAATGCTGAAACTGCTGACTGAGTTCTCTATGGTGACATTAAAAGACATCTTGCATCCTGTAAGAAGTGAGACTAAGAGGTATTAATATAAAGTAACGGTACAAGATTGCAGAACATCAGCTACAGTGCAATAACTCTGTATGCAGTTCTTGTCCTAAAGTACTTCAAAGCAAACAGGAGCTAACTTTCCCTCTTTCATTCTTTAAATGGCATGGGGAACTGTATTGTTTTCAATATTTGATTCTATCTGCAATAATTAAAATATTACTAATCTCACAATTCCAGTAATAGGGAAATAAAATAACAACATGCCAAAAATCCTGTTGGTCTCTGGTAGTTCAGTATATTATCTCTGAGAATGCTGGGGCATGCTGGATTGACTGGTGCCTGGATAAAACCTGGGCTAATCTGTACACCACTTTGCATATGAATTGAGTAATACTGAAATGCCTTATCTGTGATGCTTGAGCATGATACTAAAGTTCAACAGCCTTTCAACCTCCCATAGCTTTAATTTGCCAGTTAAAACCAGTCTCTTTCTAATCTTCCCAGGTTTTTCATAATCCTGAAAGTGTGAAGAAAGCCTGGTCAGCTATGTCTATTTTTTAAGTATTTGCTGCTCTATTTGATCCACAACACAATCAATAAGGTAGCTAGCCTGGGTATAACAAATTAACTACGATTTAAAGACTTGATTTAAACATTTCCCATCTATTTTCTCCCTGGCTTTCAGTATCAACAGAGTGAATGTCACCTTTCACAGGTAAAGTTACTGTCCACTATTTTCAGAGTCTTCATTCTGTACTCCCACTTTCAGCAATATTAAAGACAAACGAAGGGACTATGACAGAAACAAATTCAACCCATCATAAGATGCTCTGAATAATCTGAAATTCTGTGGTAGGACCAGTTATTTGATGCATACTGAACAATTTTTAGGAATAAGTGTCCTCTTAAAGTGTGCTAACCCCAGGTTTTCCAGGATACCAGCCCCACTTGCAACCTTCCCAGTTACTGAGAAAACCACCCACTTTGCAAACATAATGCCCATAAACATGTCTCTTTGCCCACTGATATAATCTCAAAACTCCAAGTTCTTTGAGTCCACTCCCAATGCCACTTCAATATTACCCTGAATGTTGTCAAACAGCCTTTCCTGTAATGTCCCTTTCTATTGTAACTCTGTACTATTAACTATTTCTTCCACCAGGCACTTTTACACATTTTACACTTTACATTCTTTATTTGTTTGAAAGACAAGACCAAGCAAATGCAGCTGTACTTTCTTCAATCTTTAGAGAACTGATTTGCCTCTTTATTCAAGATATGTGTGAAAACTCACAAAGTTAAGTAATACAGAAACTGTAATTCTAACAGATTAAAATTTAATTTGTAAATGTTGCCTCTGGCCTTGCAGCTTCTAGAAGAGGTGTAACCCAGCACAATTTACAGTGAGGGTTACAGTTAAACTTTTGGAAACAGAGACTCAACAACAGCAGATTGCTGCTGGAAGTATCACCATTTTGTGATACACTACAACTACAGGAGTTAATTTGGTGCAGTCTATTTCATCTAATGTATGTCTAATGCAAATTTAAGATTTTTGGGGACTGAGTGAACAGATTAAAGAAGCTAAAAAGACCCCCTCACCAACAAGAACAACAAAAAGAATCTTATAAACATTAAAAATCCTTACAAAGATATCAGTTCTCTATCCTCCATAATTATTTCTTAATTTTCTTTTCTTCTACGCCCTTCTTCTTCCATAAACATTCAAGTCAAATGCCCATCTTTATGAACTGCTTGTTCTAACTAACATGATCATTACAAAGTAATGCATTTGCCTTGGACATAGTAATAGTGAACAAAATTTAGGAATCATTCATCTTGGAACAATGCCATTTACCAAACTCATACCCCAAAGCATTAAGCTATTACAAACTTAGTCACTATGAAAATGATATAGAAAAACAGAAAATAAATAAAGTGGTTGAAAAAAACGTAATGAGACAATGCAGGTGGATCTGGCATTTATCATTTGACTTCTTCTGTTTTTATATCAGGGTCTTGGCTGCTATTGTGCTATGTAGCATGCCGCAGCTCCCCTCACTTATATTTAAAAAAAAAAAAAAAAAAAAATTTATACCATTTCTGGTTTTTCTTTAGCTTTGTGAATGTTCTCCACTGTCCCTTCAGCTCTCAGGGAAGCTTTAACCAACCATGCAGTATCATCCATGCCATTTAGGTACTTAGTCTTTGGAGTATGGGCTGACCAGTCATTTGGAGCTTCACCACTCTATACACGCTGTTGTGCTGCATGAATGAATGTGGCTCAGAGTCTGACAAGACAAAGGGAAAAGCTGACTAAATTCTACTCTGCTAGTGTAGAACATAATTTCCAAAGCAAGAATCATTTGTACTTTATTTATATTGCCAGCCTGAATGTTTACTGGGAACAGAGGTAGGAGGAAGGAATATTTTGCCAGTGATACAGGAAAATAGCAATTTATATTCTACAGCTGATGAATATTCAGACATGGATGTTATATGACAATTTGGTGAGTTTTCTTTTAGGGAAAAAATAAAAACAAAATACAATGCTTCAATCAAAAATATATTCCCACTGTGAACTCCACTCCTCATGTAATTCTCAAGGGAAAGCATTTTATTTTTTCAATTAATCTGACCTTTATCAAGAGCTAGCAGAGAAGAAAAAGTCTCACAGAACTAAGTATTTGGAGTGAGAGTGAGAAGCATTGTAGATCTGTACACAGTGTACTATACAGTCTGATGTTTAAAGGGCATTACTGCATACACTGTGGGACTGCTGCTTAGTTACAAGGGTGCACACAGCTTTTGACAAAATTGCTCACCAGAATCTTCATTCCCAAAAGCAAATGAGATGTCTTCAAATGCCAAGAAGTGTTGAGAAAGACCTCCTTGGGTAGAATGCTCCTCAATGTCACAGGACACACGCCTCAGCATCAATTGTTTTCTTCCCACTGGTAGGGATCTGAATAACCAAAAATCTGCCCAGGAGCAAAGCCTGTTCTCACTAACAAAATGGAGTTGAGGATGGGGAAACAGTCTTCGAACTGTTTGCAAAAAAATCATGTTCACTCAAAGACCCTACCTGTGGCTGTGTGGACTAGAATGCCAATATTGGGATTTTTTTATTCCCACCTAATAACAATCAAGAGTGAAAAAGGTAAGGGCTAAGTCCGAAGGTGGATTGCTTTCAATAGCTAGAACCACGCTCTCAACAGAATTGGAGGGTACTGATTTGAGAGATGTGAAAACTGAAGAAAGCTCCAGACACAGAAGGAAGGAAGAAAGAATTACTGGACCATCACAAACTCAGAATTGCCTCAAGTTAAAATACAGCCTACAGTATGTTCTGAGATCACACCGATTCCTCTGAGAATAGAGCGGCCGGTCCTGAGCAATGGACAGAAACTGGATACTGATTTTGCTGTAAATGACCTAACCTTGTGCTAACTCAGAGTACTTGGCTATTTTTTTACTTAGCTATTTTCAAGTAAATCTTCTCTTCCCTCTCCCCCAGCATCACCACAATGCTTTTTTCTCTGGTCTGCTGATGTGCAGCAACATAGACATCTACCTCAGCCATCAAAACATTCAAAGTCCTATTTTATTCAAAAAATGCCATAACGTCCTGAGTGTGAATTTCACATAACCCCACCTCTGTTACACTGGTAAAGAAGAGAAGTTTGAGTTTAATTAGGCTGCTTTATTTCAGGGCTGTTTTCTTAAAAAGAGGGCATATATTTCAGTTTCAGTCATTCTTTTCTGGTTTAGGAACATCATCTTTCAGTGCTAACCATTTTGGAAAATTATGAGAATACAAAGTCAACTCGCATTCATTGAGGGTGCCTCAAAGGCTGAAATTATCAATCTGAAAGACAATTTACAAAAGTGAAACTAGAAAATAAGAAATTTAGATTTTTTTTTCATTAATTCTTGACTGGAACCTGTGTAACTGATTGCAGAAAAGAGAATGCCTAATAGAAGAGCAGAGACATATTGGAATCAAGTGTTTGTGTGTGAGAAAGCTATTAAGCAACAGGTCATGCTGCATCCTTTTTGTGAGTTTATTACCTTCTATTCAATCTTACATTAATTTTACTGTACCATGAATTGAGACGACAAGATTCTGCAGGATCAACCCCTAACGGCAAGTGTATAAAAGGATGTGCATGTATAAGATGCTGTTAGTACCATAGTTGCCAAGTCTTTTTGGCTAGAAAGCCTAAATTGACTCATAAGTACTGCTATTCTGAGCCAAAATAAGTATGTGTTGCCTTACATTTTCCTTTCCACATTTCTCATAGACATTTACATTTATATAAACACATAATGAGTAGAGGAAACACAAAGACATTTGAACTGAATTTTCTTTAGCTTGTCAAAAATGCCTTTTTCTCCCATTTTTCCTCACATTAACATTAATTGGAGCTGGGCAGAAATACTTGCATTATTAGCAATAAAACCAGCACTAGTACATTAGATTTAATTAGCATCTAAAGATCCAACACCCCACAGGCAATTTCCACCCAAGAAACATTTTGTCTGAAAACAAAATGCAGCCAGTTCTGATGTGGCAGGGGGCAGTTTTTCCAGATGAACAAGAATAAAGGGGAGAGGACACAAATTCAACCAGAGAGGCAAGGATCAGGTAAGTATGTCACACCAAGACTAACTAGGACAGCAGGGCAAGTATTGCCCTCCTCATGAAAGCAAGCTTCTCTATGAATAAATTCAAAACATTCATCAAAGATAATTGAAATCATGTTTACTGCACAATTCATAAATCCAAAATGTAGAGCTGCACAGACACTGTTCGATCCTGGTAACATCATAATAAATCATAAGACAAGTAACTTGAAAGTCTTTTATGTTTTTTAAGAATAACCCCAAGACTTATTCACAGCTTTTGTTTTTTCTGGTCTCCTTTATCTTCCCATCTTGTAGAATGCGTGTTGCTATCTATATTTAATAACAAATGCAAAATCCAGACAGTTTTACAGATCAGAAAGGCTAAAGTTTCTTCTTGTTCTTCTGTTCCCTTCAGCTCACTCAAATACCTCCACTCCCTGCCTGGCTCTTGTTTTTCTCATCTCCATGCTGCTTCATATATCTTCCCTTCCTCAGTCCATGCAGTTCCCTGTTGTTCCTCTTTCTCATCTTTCAGCTCCAACTCGTCCCATTCCAGTCCTGGTGTTCTGATCTCCTGTTTTAAAAAATGCTAGACATGAAGGTACTGAAAAATCAAAAGCTCTTAGTAAGCTCCTGTTCTCTAAAGTACCTAACTGGATATTGTGCTACTCTTATTTTAAGATTTTTTTTTTTAGGACAAATCCAAGCAGCTTTCCTTTTATCTTCTAATGTGAAGATTTTATTTTAATGTAAAAATTATCCAATTTATAAAGCATCTTTTCTAAAGAATATGGATATTTGTGGTTCTGCTGATGGAAGAAGATTGGCTAATTTAAAATAACACAACTTTATCTGTCATTCATAAGCTTTCCAGGTTTTTTTTTTAATTTTTTTTTTTTTTATGTTATGTTATGTTATGGAACTATAGAGTTAACTTTGACTCTGTGTCAAAATTGAACAGTGTGATTTTCTCAGGTCACAGTTAAAGGCAGATTTCAGGCAAATTACTCTTTTAAGCATGTTTCTGGTTCATTTATGCTTTTGTTTGACTTAGCCTCCCATTCTAGTTCTTGCTGAATGATCTCAAAATCACCTCTTTGATTCTCTTGGTAGGAAAGGAGGACAAAGAATCCCATCATAAAGGATTTCTAATGGATTTAGCCCTCAGTTGTCTATAAAAAATATGAGCACATTTGTATGCCGAATTTGGAAAGGGCATATATCAATTAAAGGAATTGTCCACTTCCACATACAAATGCCCAATTTGTGCATGCAGTCATTGTAACTGGATAGCTAACTTGCTTGAAAAAGGTGGCATAGCTAATACTTCACCTAAAAGCATATTTTTTAAAGTACATCTGAATATAAAGTCTTTATTATTTATTTTATGGTGTTTAAAGGTTATTTTTTTAAGTGGTTGCTTCCAGGGACACATAAACAACTCTGTTTATCGTCAGTGATTAGCATCACACGAGTATTAACCTCCATAGTCACAGTGAATCAATGTGATCCAAGAAAAAGTTTGGGTTTTATTTTTGAGTACCACAAATAATGGACCTTGAGGTGATCAAAGTAGAGCAAGAGGAGAAAAAGCTTAAGTTATGCTTAAAAAACTTAAAAATATCCACAAACATGGAGGAAAAATCCTAATAGTATGCCCCAAATATTTTAGAGAGCTTATGCATACCATAATTCATATCATATATACCATAATTAAAAAAGGTACTAAACAGAAATAAACAGCCAAGCATATTTTTAAATGGACATTGAAGATTTCTTAGATACATTATACACAATAAGGTTTTGGATTGTTTTTTCCTCACCATCTTGATGCTTGCTTTTCCCTGGAAGTGGGTGTGGGGAGGAAATATGTTAAGGAAGATCTAGCACTATATACTGCCATTCTTCGTGTACTGCCAGTTCGCTATGACAGCTGATATCTTAGATGAGGATTAACTGTGTTTCCTCACTGACGTCAGACAGCAAGGACTAGAGCTGCACAGAATTCTGCCACTATTTCAGACTGGAAAGACTCGAAAAAACCGATGTGATTTTGTTTTGGGAACTACCAAAAGTAGTTTGGGATTTTGTTTTGATGGGAACTACCATACAAGTGTGCTGCATTGTCTCCAGGGCAGGACTGTGTATTCCTGGGTACAATGGGGTGGGGAGGGGAGAGGAGGACACATTGTGATACAGAGACACTGTTTTTCTAAAACTGAACTCAGAAGCACTGAAGAACTGGGGATATTATGAATGTAATAATGCATGGCATTATAATTACGTACTGTCCAGTGAAATTTCAAAGTACCCAGATGAATGGGATAACCAGATAAAGAAAAGCAAGGGTAATACAAAACATATGTAAATGAGGAAGTATATTCGCTTAAGAGAACACAGCATGAGAACATCTGAGTGTAATAAGAAAGGAAAGGTCCTGTTGACTGTACACAGAGCAGAGATCCTCCAGCCTCAGCCTGGAGAATCAAATACCATACCACCATAGGAACGTGGTTATCCTGTTTCTGAACATCCTTCGTACCAGCTGGCTGCCTTTGCATCATGCAGCCCATAATCTACAGTCTTGATACCTGGGTGTTGATAATGCATATATATCATTATGGCATATCATATCTTAATGAAAGCACAGCAAGCAAATGGGGAACAGAAAGCACTAACACTCCCTAAGCTCTGGTTATCTTTCACAAACAGTTGCGCTTGTCTGTTCTCAAAGAATCAGACCTAAAAGTTTGCAAAACGACTAGAAGAACTCCAGAGAAGTCAATAAGTCTTTAAATTAATTCATGATTATATATACTGTGAAATGCAGAGGAAGTTTCTTTGGAATGATAGGATTGGGCTGATTCCTGTTGCTTTAATATTTCTCATTCTCTTAGCTATACTGTATGAGCTTTCCCTTATTTATCTTTTTCAAAATGAAAATAAATACAGGACTGGAGTGGGTTTCCAGAGTAATCAAGTTACCCATGGGAACAATAACATAGAAACCTTTTTATTCCCGTTCAGTTCTTCAGGATAGGGACCAGCCCTTCTTTCTGACGAACACTAGGAAACAAAAATATACATACAAATGCTGAAAAAGACAGAGTTGATTTAAAAAAAAAAAAAAGTGAGGAGAGATAAATAATACAGATGGTCCAGGCTGCCCACTCCTAACACATTATGACGTATGCCACTTGCTTATAGATTACTTAAATCTCTTGTCGCTGTCTTTGTGGCTAATGGCCTGGAAAATTTCTCACATTCATGCCTAAAGACAACAAGCAATCCTACAGAGAAAATTAGTAGCCATGTCTATAGCTTCTCCTCTGGACTTCCCTGCATCAGTTCCATAGGTTTTCTGGGTTTATTTATTGTTACAAATGAACCCAGTTGCAGCTGCCTAAGGAACAGCGCCTCTGATCCAGTCCAGCATTGTGGAAGCTCCTCCTGAGTGAGGGACTGTCAGAAAGGCAACGCTGTATGTCAGATTTGGCTGCTGACCTGTGAAAATAACCTGTTCTAATGAATGATTCACATGGCTGTCTGAAGCTTCCTTTGGCACTCATTGAATAAATAAATGATAATTAGGTCAGAGGCATTACTGCAGACCTCATAGCTAATAAAACCAGAGTGTTTGTAACAGGTTGGTTAAATGCCATCTCTCTCTCTAGAACCCCATGCAAAGAAAGGATAAAACTATTACTGCCATCAATATTAGAAATAGTGCTGCTTGTTCAGGTGATTGTACCCGAGATGTATGGTTTTGTTCCTACGTCTTAGGTTCTTCTCCTGCTAAAGCTTTATGAGAGGGAGTTTTATGTATGCATGATACTACTCACTATGACAGAAGACGTTCTAGATGCAACTGCCCAACTAAGGACCATTACAGTAACATTCCTGTATAGTTTACAGAAATTATTCAATTATTATTTATTTATTTATTAGCTCCCAATACTACATCATAGCCTAAGAAAATTAAATCTTTAGGGGTAGTTTTTTTGCTTGACAAATGGTCTGCAGTTAGAAAAGCATGCTGATTTCTAAAGAATTGAGAAATTGGCTCTGGCAAGCTGTGGTAAAAACTACAGTTTTGTCTGTGTTGATTTTTCAGTATTTAGTGTGTATTCAGAATACATCCTCAATGCCATGCTATGTTCTATAGATGTGATATGTGATTATACAGCTGTGACTAAGAAATTATGTATGAAATAAAAATCCCTGAACAATGCATTAGAAATAGAGTCTGTAAGCATGTGCTGGTAGCTGCCGTTTGTTGTGCTTGGAAGTAAGAAAGGAGCCAGCTCATTTCGGTAAGGATCCAAACACCAACTATATTATAAACCTTTCAGAATACACAAATGTTCCCTTTAATGTGCATTATGCATTGTAAGATAAGGTTGAACAAGAGAGTCATTTGGGAAGGCAGGATGCTGAGTATCTCTTCTAATCCCATGCAAAGGGCCGAGAGCAGGTGGCTCTAGGCCAGCTGCACACCCAGGCCAAGCTTGGCCCTTCCAACTGGTATTTTTGTCTATTTGCAGCAGTAATCAAATCAGAGTGACAACGCTTTATATACTTCTAGAATAAGCCTAAAATACAGTGCAATAAGAAATTAATTTCACTGACTGCTGCCACATTACGTCAGGTTTTCCAACTTAAGCTATCAGAAAAAAAAAAAAAGGCAAAAAGAAATCAATGGTTCCAGTCTTCCCATAGACTGAAATGAAGCTGACATAGCAGAGCCTGCACTTTAGGTATCAAAATAACAGTCTCACCAGCCAGCACCCAACTTATTTCTCCCAATCATAGGGAAGAAAATACTAAGCTTCCAAAATTTTTCATCACATTTTAGTAGGAATAATCAGATGAGACAAATTGAAGCTGCTTATGCAAGTTTTGAATTCCTTGAAAAGTACTGTAAAAGTTGCTTTTCTAAGACTCGTGTACCTTCTCATGTGCTGTCAGCAAAACACTGCTCAGACCTTTTGACTATGCTATTAAAGTATACCTGCCTGTGCATGATCTCCATGTTTCCTTTAGCAAATGCAGCACTAATTTCTGCCTTCAGGTTTGGTTTATATATTTCTTTCCATTAAGGAGACTTCTACTTGCTTTTGTGTACTTATAACACTTGTGGCAATGGTGGAATATTTTCACTTCTGATCTACCTGCCTCTGCCCTCCCACAGACCCCAGATGTCAAAGCTTTATCCTTCCACCTCCCCTTACACACTTCTCCGGCAACACCTAGCACAGAGCATGGCCAGGCAATGATCAAACATGATGACCAACAGCCCTGTGATGACAAACAGGCCACCTGCAACCTGGGTGCATCAAGAAAAAGTGAGGTGACAAGTTGGGTGCAAGGTTGGCCAGGGAGTTCCAGGTGATGGCCATGAAGCAGGGCAGGGGTGCCTCAAGCCAGTGGCTGTGTGGGGCAGGGAAAGACTTGCAGTGCACTGACTACAGTGGCACATTTTCTCCCTGTCAACAAAGGAAGAAAATGCTAAATAAAGCATCTCATAATAAGAACAGACTTCCATTGTTCTATTGTCATTGTTCAATGGATGTGATTCTAAAGTATAAACTAATATAAAAAAATATTAGGTATACTTAGTGTACAGAGAAGAAATTACTTTTGTATAAGTGGGTCTGGAAGGGGATAAATAAATCCACAGTGCTGCTGTACAGTCTTTAAATGCCGGTGGAAATGTGGTTGGAAGTCCAGCAGTGATTAAAAAATACCAAACCTCATCAACAACTGCTTTTGTGAATGAAGAGTTTGTGTATAATTGTTCACAAAACAGCTAGCACCAGCAGACACCATTGCAGAGGATCCTGAAAAAGGATTAAATCAGGGGTCCAATGAGTGTGTGGATATTAAACCAGATTCTCTGGTTGTGTATTAATCTGTTGTGTATTGAATTCCACCATAACTATGGTCCTGGTGCAAGAGCACAGTTTATTGTGTACATCCTCTTTAGCAAAGGCTGCTGACAGGAGAGACTGCTTCAGTTCACATGTGAACACACTACTCCAATCCAGATAGGATCAGAAATGCAGTGCCATTATCATTGTTATTATTCTTTTAATGAAAACTTCTCAAGATGCCATTACTAACCAAAATAATAAAATCATATCACACAGTCCTCCTAGGAGCTCTCTACTGGGATCACTGCAGTAATGGCCCAGCATGGCACTGTGCAGAACAAGACCAACAGAGAGCAAGGGAAGTCACGGTGTGAGTGCTGCCATACTGCTCACACTCACCACTGCCTGATGCATTCACCCAAATCACAGAGTAGAAAAAAGCATACCTGGTACTTCAACAGACCATCACTGACTTGAACAGATTCAAACTCTTTGCCTGCAGACTGGCAGGAGAAAACAAAACAATTGTAAAGCTTTTGTGTTTTGTTAATGGCATTCTATGAGCTGTCCCCTAGCTCAGCAAATGGCCAAGATTCTCAGCTTTCCTTCTCCATAAAAAGATCTATTAATTCAAAATCAGAGTAGACATTGTTAATTCTGTGGTGCCATATGAAGGGAATTTGGCTAACCCTTTTCTTTACAGTGAAACTTCTGGACTCTTTTTATTCTTGTGTCTTAGTAGGTCCAGGTCCTCTTGGCTATTCTCCTTAAGCTTCTGTAAAAAGATTACATTTTTTTCAGTCTACCTGAATTTCTCACATCCACATCCTCTCACAATAAAGTACAGATGATTCAGTGTCACTATGTGGAATACATTTCTAATTTTGTCTTCAGATGAATACTGCTAAGCTGATGAGAACTTCTTAGACACTGGCAGCTTCCATTGACGTCAACTGGAATTGCAAGTTTGCAGTCAATTTAGTCCACTGCAACTAAAAGCATCCTTGGGCCACTGATCTCTAACCGCCTTCCTCCCTTACCATTTTCCTTCTCAAATTGCACAGTGCATTCTGCATTTAGGGCACACGAACTTCATATGGTTATGTGAGACTCATTACATATGGCAACAGGCAAAATTTTTTAAACTCTTGTCCATAAAAAATTGTGACATTATAATGATAAATTACAAATATTGGTAAAATGATTTGTAAAAGACTATTCATTGTTATTTTATTATTTTAATATCAATCAGAATTAGGCTTCCAAATTCTGATGAGTTACGGAATAATAGCCATTAGTTACTCCATTAGGAAACTATTACTGCATGGCCTTGCTGCATTCTAATTCCCTAAAAGCTCAAACACAGTGCCTGTATGTATGCAGATAGGGCAAGGGCATATGAAAGAGCAGCATAGTAGTCAGAAGAAATACTAAACCATCATCTAATGATGGGCATCTAAGTTTGTGGACAGTAGTTTGGAATGTGAAAAATCAAAACCTGAAATTCTTCTTTCAGTAATATCAGGATATACATGACTGAAAAATCCCAAATGAAACAATCCATTAAAATAAAAAGAAAGATCAAGTAATTTGTGCAGGAAACTTGACCTTTTAATTCTCTGACAAAATTGTTCATGCAATATATAGACTACATGAGAATTTCAATGACATATGACATTCACAATCCAGAAATTATACAGCAAATGTGATGCCAGTGAGCTGAGCAGAAAAATGCTAATTCACTAGTATGTTTCAACAGAAATAGAATGATATATATTTTTAATGAAACTTCATGAAACAGCTTGGCATTAAAACCAAAAACTGCCATTCAGTGGAATGATAAAGAAATATAAATCAGAGAACGTATTCAAAATATGCATGGGGTTTGGGAACATGGCTTTGTGATGCGTATGATGTATGAGTGTCAGACTTAGAAAAGAAATACCACAGTAGTAATGAGAGCCGAGGCTTAAGATTTCTCAGTATGTGCATTTTAGTTACAAAAGATTTTCATGCTTCATTTCAGTCATTATTTAAACATTGTTATTTCTGCAAACATGCCACACTGAGGTAAGATTTCATGCAGTACCTCATATGGACAGATTGGTGCAGAATGTTGGAAAATGTCTTTATTGAGGTTTATTAAGCCATAGAGGAATTGAAATTGCAAATTCTTAAAGAAAAGGAGGCAGAGGGAGAAGAGATACATTACGTTCTCTTCAGTCATTGGATTTGCACAACATCAGTGGAGTTATGATCTAAATAAAGTTTCTAGACCCATCAGGATATTATACTGTAGCTGCTTCATTTAATCTAATGGTTTCCATTTAGGTAATTTTCATGCATTTCAATGTACTTAATGATCATTTTACCATGGCTGATTTACTATCTCTGAAGCTATACTGTATTTTATCTCCAAGATTTGGGATTCTAGACAACCATATACAGAGAAAGACCTAGAAAGTTTAGTAAAGACGCTATTTTGCATTTTAAATTCCTATTAATCATGCTATTTTACTAATGTAGAAAAGCTTAAATATAATTTCAACCTATAGAAAAAACAATACTTGAGAGACTTAAAATGAACTTGACCTAGATTTTGGATTATTTCACTCTAACAAAAACTGCTAACTTTTCAGACCGTAACAGCACATGAAAATGCACAGGAACCACAATTCTACATTCAATATTTGGCAAACACCCTTGGCTAGGCTGACTGCTTATCTCCACAGCAGGCTAAAAAGAAGCCCATTTTCTGAACGTGCTTAGGCTCACCTAGAGAGGGGATCATGGTCCAGGTGTGAAATTAACCAGTGCACGTATTATCATGCCACTACTAGTGCACTGCTTCTGAGCTGCTGCTCAGCACAAACACCTCTCTATCATATGTGTGTAAGCAGTGCAGCCTCCTCAGAACAGGCTGGACACAAGGGGAAACAAGGCTGGGAGACCAACAAGGAGAAAACATCTTTTCAAGAAATCCCCACCCCCTCCCCCTCCCACCCCCACTCCCGGCCCCTCCATGAAGTCTGCATTGTCCAGACCCGGCAGAGCTGTATCCTGTAACCATTAAATCCCAACCAGCTCTACAAAACCGTTGTCACTATAATACACAAAAGTGTAGTCTGAATACAAAAAGTGAGGAAATAGCATTACACCAGACATTTTAAAACTCATTGGAATGCAGAGCTGTTTCGACTGCATGTGCAAATGAGGTAATTATGAATGCAAACGACTAATTATGTTCACCTGCTTGTGCAGTTACCAGCTTTTGTGGGCAGTGGAAATAATTGTGTGTGCAAATTAGACACACAGCTGGATGCAGAGTTTACACTAGTAATTATACACTGAAAGTAGGTTGAGGATTCAGAGGGCTTTTGAGTTATGGTTTTGTTTGTTCTGATTAAAGATACAACCCTGGATTTTAATATGTGTAATTCCACTTGAAAAAAAACTCTGAGTATTGCAGTAACCTGAAGGATACAAGGAATTAATAGGCACACATCTTGTATATTCATTTTAGGAAAGGAAAACCTTCACAGAATTTATGAATGAAACCACCAAATTTTAGATGTATCTACTCGCAGATAATGAAATCATGAAATCTGCACTATAAAACGTATGATAATTAGAAGACTCAGAAAGTCTTAGAGACATTTTTCAGTCCAAATAACTACTGGGGAACTACAGATCCGAATAATATACCGCTAAGATACCAACATCATGAAGGTTAAAAAATACTTAGGCAGATAACAAAGGGCCAAGAAAGTTTTGTCTATCACATGTGTAAAACAGGTACCATCACAGGTTTGCTGGGTTTTGTTTTTTATTGTTGTTTGCTTGTTTAGCTCTTTTTTGGTGGGGTGGTTGTTAAATTATATTCAGGATGTGCTTTTTGACAGCTAAGAAGGGCATTGGATTTATCAGTAACTGAAACCAGTGTTCATCTTTTCGTTCAAAGTGCTTCTAGATACTCTCTCCACTGCTTGTTCAGACATTGCAGTAGTTCCTGCAAATGCTTTTCTTTATTCTTTACCCTTTGGGATTTATAATTCTCATATGCTAATCTTTGGTTATTTTAAGTCCAGCTAATCATTCATCATGTGTGTGCCACAAATATTTACAGCACTAAGTACACAACTGAAAACTCTTGATGACATAGAACAATTCATGGTGAGGTTTTGATTATAATTGGAAATATCCAATTTGGATCATTCTTGGATTGACAGTAATAAAATAGGTCCCTTGTTGAAAAAAACAAAAATATTTCTGTTTTCTTTTAGTTCCTGATGTTATCCAGCCTCTGACAGCCACAGTAGCTACAGTACATTAATGTCTTAAGTTAATGTGTTTTAGAGAAGGAACTTAAATGGAAAAAAAAAAAAAAACCCAAACCCACAAGCAAACAAACAAAAAACCAAAAAACAAAAAACACCAAACCAACAAAGAAAGGAACCCACCCAAAACTGTTACATCTTTTTCCTTAGTCCAAAGCCAAGCATCAGCATATGGATGACAAAAGAAGTTAGAATTTCGTACTATCACCACTAGCAGCCTCCCAACAGAAAAGCCAATCAAAACATATGCCAGCATACACCCTAGAAATCCCTAAGTTGACAGAGAGAGCAAGAGAGCAGAGAGACCTGCTGAGAAAGAGCCTTCACAGTAGATGAACAAATGGCTAACAGCCCCTGAACAGGCAGCCACGAAGCCACTGTTTATCCACACCACATTCCATTGACGTCAGAAATGTTTTCCAGTCAACAATTTCAAATATCACTAGTTATCTTAGCAGCTTCTTTAAAATTATTATCCTGTGTCTTGATGAGAGAGCTATATTAGATATCCACATTTTAGAACTGGCTTGCAAGCTGGGATTTTGCTCAGCTCTAATGTCTGCTTCCATATTCCCTCTCACACATGCACACCCGCCATCAAATATAATCCATCTCCTTTAAAGATAAGGGGTACTGCATAAAATGGCCAAGGGCTGGCAGCATGGGTTTGTTCGTTACAGCCTGCATGCAAACTATTGCAGTGCTGCTACAGATCTCCCAGAGCTTTGTGAGGCACACAGAGAATGTATAATGTGAGTTGGATACTAGTTACCAGCAGCTCACTTGTCTCAGAGGCCACCTCCAATGAAAATACAATACCACTACATGTTGCTAGGATGTTTTATTATTCCTTTTGTGCAATCAAATTTTAATTTATGTATTAATTTTTAAAAATAATGAAGAAAAAACTTAAATGGAGTTAATTTATTTTTATCTTCATTATAATATAACAATATATTGATAAAATAATGATGGGTGATTAGCCCTTTGGTAAGAAAATTACTGGTAAGTTAGTTACAAGACCAAATACAATATTTTGGGATAAAAAAGAAAAAGAAATTAATTCCACAGAAAACAATTCAACTCTATCACTCAGAGAACTAGTTAGATTGAAAATGAGTTTATGAATAAAGCTGCTTTTCATTATGATTAATGATAATTATCTTTTTAAAGTTTAATAATTTACCTGAGTATTTCCTATCTATTAGATACCGTGAGAAAGCAAGTATACCTCTTGCAGTGAAGGTCTCCTGTCCCTTTACTGGCTGCAGCAATTAATCTTAGAAATACTAAAAAATTTTTAAACCACACTTGCAAGTGTTAGGTATAAAAGAATGGACAAGATTCTTTCATACTGTGCATCCTACCAAATAATAATAGTTAGAGAATTAAAAGGAAAGGAACATTTTCCAACACAGAATCCTGAATAAGTCCCTCATATAATTCTGTAGGAAGATGGAGGAACCCACAATTTATCTATACCTAAGAGAGGAACCCATTTGAGCAGCTCTCCCATGCATTCGTCTCAATCCTGCAACATCTCCTGTTGTGCTGCATCCCAAACTAACCTAGGAACTGTACAAGCAGGAAAAAGAGAAGTGCATACTTGGATGTTGTTGTTCTTTTCTTCCGACTAAAATGATCACTTCTGCTCACAGTAACAGCAAAACTGCTCTCAGGAAAAGAAAAAAAAATAAAAGAAAAAAACAAAAACAACAAAAGAAAACCAACCCAACACCCTCCAAAAAAACCAAAACAAAATGAAAAAAGCAAACCAAACAAAAAAAACCCCACACCCAAACACCCAAACCCGAAGAAAAAAGGACAAATATATATTTCAAAATTAATTTATTACTTGTTTAGTTCATTGCATTCAGACATTCAGCTCTTCCAAACAGACATGATATTGTGCTTAGTACTAACAATATCAGGCTAGTTACAGGACATTTAGGAATATAGGAGAGTATTTATCTCACACAGTGCAATGTGTCTTTCTGGTTTTGTTATCCCCAAGCAGTGTTATTTTGCTTGCAAAGATATCTCAAAAATGTGCTCCACAGTCTTCTCCTCCTTCCCAAAAGACTATTTTTTTTTCTATTTTTGGTATGTGACAGCACATTTTTCTGTTGAAAACAGGGCTATGTTTTAATAGTGAAACAAGAGATTTATTCTCACGGAACAAACTAACGATCAGTGTTTTTCTTTGCTCTCAGTCTTTGAAAGGCCTGGAGAACTATTTGATGTCTGTACTTCCCTGAGTTTTGCAGTAGTTTTTTTGAAAAACTGCAGAAAAGCTGGAACTAGAAGATGTTTGATTTAAGGCAAATAATTTTCCAAGACAACACTCATATTGGCAGTGGTAACTCCCTGAGTGACCATTCAAGCTTAATAACAAGAATACACACTACACCTTTCCAAGAACAATTCTAAGATTCTTAATCATACATATTTTGTTATTTTAAATGTGATGTTCTGAACACACACTTCTCTCTCACAACTTGTACACATCAAAACCATACTGAAATTGCTAATGGTACTGTATCAGAATTTGCACACTAAGTGATACAGTGGGTTTAGATTATAAACAGATGTTGACAAAGTGTTCAGAAGAAGTATTTATCCAAGCTACCTGAGAATAAATCTGAATGCTTAAGTTTAGGTCATCAAAAACATATAGATGAGCTATTTAGTACAGGAATGTTTTAAAATACAAATTATATCTAAAAATGGAAAAATATATTGTCTTAACAGAAAAAAATATTCTTTTTACATAAAAGATTTAAAAAGATTAAATGTACTTGGGCATTTTACATTTTTGAAAATTGGGCTAAACTTCAAAGTAATTTGTTTCTCAAATAAAAAATTCTTTCAGGACAGTAAAGTGTTTTAATTTTACTCTTAAACTTACTGCTGAATGTCTGAAGAGCAAATCAGAGAGCTGTGTGAGAATGCTTGTGTATATCAGGAAAAAAAAAAAGGAACGGTTAATAGGTTTTGCAGTACAATATGACTACATCTGTTAGGCTTGCAAAAGGGATAAGCACCCACAATTGTAACTACTAAACTAAAATGGAACATGTTTAGTTTAATATAAACTTTAATGGCAAGAATATCTCATGTTTTGGAGCATACTTTGAGTTGGATACAAATTAATTTAAAAGACAGAAAGACCAGAATATCTCCTTTGTAAATAGTTTCAGTAAGGAGAACAGAAGTATTATGTTCCATTCCCTACTCTTAGAAAATGTTAACAGGTAGGTTAGATGATTTAACAAATACTGTTTTAATGAGGCATCACTTTAATTCTTGCTGCTGTTAAGGTCATACATGTTCTGTGTGTCTACTGCTCAGATTTCTTACCCAACAAGATTCTTTATCTTTAATGAAGCAGCTACATGGCATTACACTTTTTTTTTTCTTCCATAATTGTTCTCAACTACAGAAGACCCAAGGTACCTAAATCTCTACTTAGCATTTTTTGGAAGCAAAGAAAAATTGCTAGACTGCAGGACAAACTACAACCTCAAGTATGTTAATGTAAATTGGGAAGGGGGAGACATGGACCAAAACCAAACTATGCAAGATTCTTAATTGTATTAATTCTGTCAGATAAAGAAATATGTCATTCTATTGAATCAAAAAATGACATACCTTCATCTCACTTTACATCACAGGTGAACCAAAATAACATCAAAACCAGGAAGAGTTCATCCCAAAGCAGGGAGAATACATCACTGTCTGATTTAACATCATAGAAATCCAGTGTTTTCCATGCTCAGCAGCTACATGGGAGGGCTTCTACACACGGGAGCAACAAGTGTGGGCCATCTACAATTGAGGATGAGACTGAGGTTCTGGCAAACTCAGATGAAAAGTAGCTGCCTGGGAAAACATATATCCTTGACCTTAGTATAGTTGGGATCAGGTTCAGGTAGGGCAAGGAAAAGAATGACACAGCCAACGGCACGATAAATTCAGCATGAATTCCTACCAGAGACTGATTAGTTCTACGTGTTATGTGAGAAAAAGAAAGTTTACTGTCTTTCCATTTCTTTAGTATGAAAAAAGCCTAGTATAGCCCTAAAGGCCCTAAGAAATTCCTCACTACTCCAAGATTCGAGAGTCTTGCAGTAAGGAGCATTACAGTAGAAACTGCCTTGCAGTTAGTACTTCTTGCAGAAGTACTAACCATCCAACCATATGCTAGATTTGCTCTTCTATATTTCTTCCTTTCTCTAATATTCCTTTAAAATGATTATTCGTATAGCATCTTTTTAAAAGTTCAGTGACTCTCCAGGCATTCTGTTAAATATCTTTCTCAAAATGATTCTAGAAATCCCTTCATCATATTGATTCATGTTCAAAAGCAACTTTCCCATCTTAACTGAGTAACTGATAGCATCCCATCAAGCTTTAAATTTCTGAAATAAACACTCCACTCAACTTTAGCCTTTTCACACATCTTTCCCAGGAACTCAGTCTTTATGACAAGCAGGAGTTTCCTTTTACTGAAGGTAAGTTTTCAGAACAGAATGATACTCTGCAAAATAGGCAGTAAAACTAATGAATTAAACAAAAAAAAAAAAAAAGAAATAATCTATCATCCAAACTTAAGGAGGAAAGAAAAAGTAGCACGAATCATCTTAGCACTACTAAAATAGTAGTTTATTTCAAGGGATTGAACAACTTTCTTGTATTAGACACTGGGTGCCTTATTCCCCATTTCAGCTCATTCCTCTAACATGCCATGCTCTTTTAAATCATATCAAGGATATACAGATGTAAATAAGCATCTTCAGAGACTCAAAGAAACTAGCAATGGTATGGGTCTGCTGCATTATTAGGAATTCTCAAGGGCTTGGGCCCTCTTGCCCAAAGCAACACTCTTGTACAGTATTACCATACAGAGTTCTGAGAGAGCTCTTTAATCTCAATTTCTTGAGAAGTAAAAGCACAGGTTACTATACTACACCGCTGATGTTTTTTTGGAAACCTAGACTGGTTCTGCCACTGCTTCATCTCATTCCTATTTAGCTTCTCCAGAGCCCTAATTTAGTTCTAAGCCTATCCTGATTTTATTCTTATTGCTTCATTTCTTCATATTGATCTCATTTTTCTACATTCCTTCCTATTCAGCAAAGAGGAGCACACCAGAATGTGTTCTTTTGAGTCTATGTATAATATACGGGCTATATATAGACATGCATATAGACACTTTGGAAAGCAGCCTGTCCCCTTAATGAGCATCACTGCTGAGCATTTGGAATAAATATGATGTAGATATGAATGGTCTTAGAGCACTGCAGTTAAACAGTATTTACCAGGATGAAGCATATGTGCTCAGTACATAACTGGCTTAAATAATCTCTTAGCTGTTGAAAGGCTACTCATGATAGAGCATCAGTATGGATCTCTCCAAGCAACACGCGCTGTGTGAGAAGGCTGAAGTAGTTAGCTCTATGTTCATGTGAAATCATTTAGTTTATAGCTTCAAATAGATGAGTGACAGACTTTATCCAGTTATTTGTATTTCATTGCATTGTACTGGAAGTTTACCTTCCTGCAATGGTGCTTTGATGAAAAATAATATATTCTTGGAGAACACTGGTTAAAGGCCTGTTGTTGAGCCTTGATTTCACAATAACCTTTAATCAAGGGAAGCCCTAAAACAACTGCTCCATGCCTCTACAGGCTTAAGCAACATACAAGGGACTTGCCTTGTCACCTTGATGTTGCTGCATCTTAAAAGAGCAGGCTGCATGTAAAGTGTTACCGTGAGTGCTGGATTACTAGTGCACTTGCTGACTGCACCATTGTGCTCCTCCTTGTTCTGCTCTTCATTAGTAAGAGATCAATTAAAACAAATAAATCCTTTACAACAATGTCTTAAGCTGTCAAAAAGTCTGTCTTGCTTTTGGGTAATTCAAGTTACAATAGTTAATGTCAAGGCATGTTAATAGCCAGACTCTAGGCTTCTATACACCAGCATAACTGAAACATCTAAACTAATCAGCAAATCAGATTATTTTTCTGCAAAAGGACCTAATAATGCAATCTGCCAAGACAGCAATGTGTGCCATCTCAATCTTTGACTCAAAAGTCAAAGTTGGTAAGACCACTGCACATATCACTGAACATCTTATGTTCTTATTACTCTTCCCCTCTGTCTAAACTAACATGCTAACAGATATGAAAAGTGTTTAAACAACGTCACAGAACAAAATTCTGTATAACATTTAATTAAAATCACAGTTTATCATGGTTTATAATAAGGGTCCACTGTGCCTATAAATACCACAATTATTGTGTTGGATGAATTAAACTCAGTTTTCAGTGTAGATGTGAGTCTATAGCATGTATAACTCAAGATAAAAGCACTGTACAACCCAAAGATACATAATCTGAATGAGAATAAGCAATACTCCAAGCTGAAAAGTCTGTAGCAGTGTTCCCAGATGAAAGTTAGAACAATGACAAGATGGAATGCATAGAAAGGGAAAACTAATCTCAAGTCTACGTCAGGAGCTTCTGGGTTTGTTTTTACCTTTTTAAACACAGTCCTTTTCAATACAATATCTAAATTACAGTATTGAAATCTGCCCTCAGAAACTGAGAGGCATAACTGAACAGACTGATAAAAAGTATCGAAAATACTCAAAGCAATCTCAAGAGTCTCCCAGACATCTAATAATCTGTGGTATTGCAGTAAGCATCCATTAACATAACAAAGTACATGCACATATTGATCCTCTCTAATTTTCAGGGAGGCATTCTCTTTGGATTGCTGTTCAGAATACTTTGAACTTTACCTAGTCTTTGTTCTTTTAGAATATTAACCAAGTCTATTTATAAATATATTAAAACAGTTTCTAAATATAAATGAATGGTATATTCAGACTATCAGTCTTAACAAAATACTCATCTAGAATTATACACTGCCAGATATGCAGAAACAGCAATGGCAGAAATTATAAACCTAATGCTATTTCACAGTTTGTTTGGTCTATTAACATTTATTTTTATTTTCCTTTCTGAAGAAGATACCTGAATTTTCATCAGTACCAGAATTTTCATCAAAAGGTATATTAGATTTATACCACAGTAATAATATTCTTTCTATACAACACCCAAATATATTTTAATTACTTGATGTGAATTATAAGAAATGTATTGAATTTCCCATAAAAAAGCCATATTTATGAATCTGTTTTCAATACAGATTATAAAGGGATTTATCAAGAAACAATCGCAATACCAGCGATGCAGAAAAAGTGTTATTTGCTGAGATAGTTCTATGACCAAGTTAAGGATATAGCTATGAATTTTCCAACACATTGGGAATGACCAGATCAAACTTTTCTTCTCTGCTCTGTCTTCCACACACAACCTTGGCTTTTGTTCCCCGTTGGTTACTAGTGTTGTTACTGTTTTTATCTGAAAAAAGTGGGAACTGAGTGCATGAGCTTTGTAACCTATTTAAGAAATCTTAAAGCTGCCCCATCAGAACATAAGTGCTAAAGGGTTTTTTGAAAGACTATGTGAAGTATAGAGCCAGATTAGACCATCTGATAGAGATTTAGATCACAGTATACAGCCAGCATCTGTGTTTCAATCTGCAAAACACTAATGGAAAAAATTCAACATATTTTGTTGTAGAATCCCCTGAACAAACCAGAAGATCCAGCTAAATACAGATTTAAACCCACTCAGTGCATTCACGGGATACTGATGTCATGCACGTTTGAAAGGGGATAGGCAGGAAAAAAACCTAACGTACTGAACTCTTAAAATCTAGGAGTCCATTAATTCATCTCTAGAATAAATCCAGGCTGTAGTTCACCACAACCATATGTTAACCAATATTTTGAGTATTACTGACAGGTCTCAAAACAAATCTGGTATCCACAAACAAGTAAAACTGATTACTGTTTGTATCAGGAAAAAACAGTACTGCATTCTTTTATTAGTCGAGTGGAGCAGTATTCCTTCAGAGCCTGTTTGCAACTGTGTTGTGAAACTGAACCTCCTCCTCTCCATACAAATACAGACCCAGACACACTCACCCTGCTGATGCAGAGAGAGACTGGCTTTAGTTCCTTCATCACCAAATATACCTTGCCGCACAATATACCTTGGCTAAAATCTGAATTATTTAACAACTCGTGGTATGATGCTGTGTGAAAAACATGTGCAAGACATACTCAGCATTTCTCCAATGAAAGCACTGTTGTTTGTTTTGAATTTGTGCTCATTAATTTAGTGTTGAATTTCTTTGTATGTTAACCACTCACAACTAAGTCCAACCTTTTGAAAAGAGCCAAAACTTTGATCTCACTTAATAGATGATCATATTGCAGTCTGCAGGGCAGTGGAGAAAAAAACCTAAGAAAAGTCTAAAAAAGCTGTTTCAGGTACCCGTAGTAGCCCACTGGAGATAGGAACAACAATATGAACTCTTCAGGGAAGCCGACTCTGGTTTTCGACATTTTAGCCTGAGAACACTAGGATGAAGGAGGCAAAAGGTAATTAATAAGAAAAAATGAAGAGGGAAGGACTGAAAATTAATTTGTCAGTGTAGGCAAGAGAGGAGCCACACTAGAAATGGAGAAAAGTACAACAGAGTTTGTAACAGAGACAGGAAAGAGGTAGGATAATACTGAAGGTAATAACAGATTGTGGAATAAAGACAAATGTCTTGAGGGCTTGAAACAATAAAGTAATTCTTGAAGACATTTTAAAATGCTACAAAACTTAACATAAGGAAAAAAACCAGAAGCTATAAAAACAGGAGAAATTGTAACAGAGAGGATAAAGATGAGACAACATAAAGATCAAAGAACATGATGCTTCAAGCAATAGAAAGAAATGTCAAAAATTTCCCAAGTTCTGAATAAGTAAGAAAAAAAAAGTTAAAGCCTGTATCTGAAATGACCTGCGCTCCTCTGAACACTACTATTTTCCTTTGGATGAGTTTACAGCTCTAGGAATTGAAAGACAACTCTTAGAGTTTCCTATAGTTTTAATGTATGAGCAGTTGAAGCCCACTTGAAAGCCTCCTGAAATCTCGACTACAGTAGGATGTAGTGTGACTCAAATGGAGCATATGTCTCAAGAAAGTAAGTAAGTTGGTGCTAAGTGTACACCTAGACCATGCCACTATGTGAACCAATGCATCTCAATAATGACTCTCAGGTGATTCCTTCAAAATCATACTTCTGGTCTGTCTACAATACTGATGTATGCAAACTTTCCATGGTTTCATTTATGAGCTTTATGACCACTGAAGAGGAAAATAAGACCTTTTTAATCATCTAAGTCCACTGCCTATTTTTGCCTCTATTCAGACTGTCTTATTTGGTACAGTACAAAGTATACCATTCTAGATGATAAACATTAATTTAAACATTAAACATTGAAGTTCCACTCCCCATTGATTTTAGGGTGGTCTTTAACAGTCCATTGCACTGTTCAACCTCCCCAGACAGTATTGCTGCCATCAAACAAGCCAAGAGGGTGAAGCTTCTTTGGTATGGGGGACAATGGCTGAAATATAAATATGGGGAGGCCTGGCAGATTAACTATGTCACACTGATAACTATATCAAAACCTGCCAAGGCAAGTGCCATGTGCTCACAGTGGTGGAAGCAACCACTGGATGGCTGGAAACATATCCTCTACCCCATGCCACTGCCCGAAATACTATCCTGGGCCTTGCAAAGCAAGTCCTGTGGGGACACAGCACACCAGAAAGAAATGAATAGACAATGGGACCCATTTCCAAAACAGCCTCATGGACACTTGGGCCAAAGAGCACGGCATTGAGTGGGTGTATCACATCCCCTATCATTCAACAGCCTCTGGGGAGGTCGAACGGTGCAATGGGCTGTTAAAGACCACCCTGAGAGCAATGGGGGGTGGAACTTTCAAAAACTGGGTTACACATTTGGCAAAAGCCACCTGATTAGTCAACACCAGAGGATCTGCCAACCGTGCTGGTCCAGCTCAATCAAAACTTCTACCTACTGTAGAAGGAGATAAAGTCCCTGCAGTGCATGTTAAAAATATGGGGGGAAAAACTGTCTGGGTTATTCCTGCCTTGGGCAAAGGCAAACCTGTCCATAGAGAGAAGTACTGATCAGGTCTCAGCTGGAACTGGGGAATGCCTGCACCGGGAAGTCCGATGTGTACCTCAAGGTTTGATTCTGGGTGAAACTAGACCATGAACTAAATTGCATGATGGACATTAACTGTTGTAAATAACCCTTGTCCTAAGCTCTGAGTTGTAGGAATCACTCTGGCAGAGATCACCTGAACCTACAGAGGTCCAGCCTTGTCAGAAGTGCACCAGTGACCTGATCTGAGCTGGCATCGGTGCCCAATGTTCCCACACAACACTTCACCTTTCCTGTCCTGAGTGACCCCACACCTAATGGAACATGAAGTCATGGACTAATGGACATTTAAATGGTCATTTTGCCAATATGGTTCATAAACTAAGGGAATGATATCTGAGTGGGATGGGATGGGAAAGGGGAAGCTGGTTAATGAGAATTTGTGGAACAGTATGGACAAGCATGATAAAAATGGTATGAAATAAGGGGTGAAATATGTGCTGGATTCAGTCAGGAAAGAGTTAACTCTCTTTACCATGGCTGCTACTGTATCATCATTGTATCATATGTTTTATTTTCTATTATTTTAATTACTTATAATTAGTAGTATTTGTATATATTAATTTAGATTTGGTTAGTAAATAGTTCTTATCTCAATTTTACAAGCTTCCTTATTTCTTATTTTCTTCCTTATTTCCTCTGATTCTTCCTCTCCACTGGAGGAGGGGAGGTAGGATTTCTGAGAACAGCTTTGTGATGTTTTGCTGGCTGGAGTTAAACCACAGCATTAGCTGATCAACATTAATTCATAATGCATAATAGAGTCTTACATTTTTTTAGAAAAAGCAAAACTTTACAACAGACAGGACTGACACAGTGAGAGCTGTGAATCTACTCATTCAATCAAATGACAAGTGCTTCCTTAAAGGTTTTTTTCTGTGACACCATCTTTCAGAAGGAGACCTTGGTATCCAAAGTTTATCCTCCAAAAGTTTATCAGAATCTTAATCTCATCTTTAGTTTTACAAAAGAGAATATATTCACAAAGAAAGAGAAAGGGGCCAGATGAAGTCCTCTGGTATTGAGATAAAATCAATTTGTACAATAACTGCCTCAGAGTATGTGCTTCTGAGAGAATATTTTACTGAATAGTATTCCAGTCTACTTTAGCAATCCTGCCACCTTCAAGAGTTACAAAACAAAAGGTTAAGGATGTGAATTAGTGTATGCCTAGTAGTTCTTGAATAGTGAGGAAGATATCTTATACAACTGGGCTAAACTTCTGAAAGAAAATCTCTGGTATTTATTCAGTATCTAGATGATGCTATGCATAAGTCAAGAACAAATCTTTTCATGATCTAGTAAACTATCTCCTTTACTATTAGGTTTATATTGCAGACTAAATGCAAACACGTTGCACGTAAAAATGTCATGGCTGTTACTGTATGCAATGTGTATAGCAGAAAAAGAGGAACTTGATCAAGAGAAACGTGCTTTATTTTTAATTTCACACATTAATCAGAAAAGCATCACTACGCAACACAGAAAACAATACCTTTCCTGCAGAATTTCAAGCGAGTCTGTTTTAAACAAACACTCCGGAAAGAAACCTCTAAAAGGTAGTGCCTCAGACCTCCTTTCCTTCTTTCATGTAGCAATCATGTCTCCCTTTGTAGGTTTGTCATAGTTCTACAAGTCTAGATTCCTGTAAGAATGCATTTGACAAGACTTAAACTATCCTGCAGTCAAAAAAAAAAAAAAAAAGGTCCTTTTCTCCTATACACTAATTACATCTTTCAGATATTGTGTCTTTCCAGAACCATTAAGCGGTTGGACATCAGAGGAACACTGGGATCAGTCTTCAAGATATTACATGATACTTGGCCATATATGATGTTAGTGATGGGCTGATGATTAATCACACGTGAGTTATGCTCAATTTCCTTTAAAAGGCAAGCCAAAGGCTTTATCAGTTTTAATAATGTTCACAGGCATCTCAGACTGGTATAACAAAGCTGCTGTATCTCTGGTACACAACCTGAATTTGAATGGCTTTCTCTGGAAGAAAGGCACTGAGGCCAAATTCTATTGTAACAGAAATTTAAAAATAAGTAAAGATGACAAATATTCTTGAAACTTCAATAGATCAGAGAAACCTGTGGTTTAATATTGGAGATTTTGCATAGACAAACACTACACGCACAAAGTGGATTCCAAAACACTACACACATAGATCAAAAGTGGATCATTATCCTGTGATAAACATTATTGGTTTCAAACTTTGGATTTCAAACTGGTATAGCAGTGATTTTTTCATTCATGTGCCCAGAGAACTACTTATATTTCAAGCAATTTGTTTTCTCTATTGAGCATTCATTTTCTCCCACAATGATTCCTGCATAAGCCTGCTCTCTCCCAGTATTCATCACGGCACTGCATTACACTTCAGCAATAAAAATTTCAGTGGATTGAAATCATTTAGGTCTTGTTAACTGTGTTATGTTGATGAATCAAAATACTACTGTGTATGCATAAGTGACACTCTAGATCAGCCCTTATACTTCTAGTATATCTCCACTTGTTTTAGTCAAAGTTTTAGGCATTTTACACTGGAAATAAATAAAAATTAAGAGATATAAAAAATATTCAGTTGGACCACAGGAAAGCTACATGAAATCCATACTGTTTATGCAACAATACATAATTTTGCATGTTAAAGCTAGTAGGTATCATTATACTTTGATCTTTAGAAGAATTGCTGCTGTTTCATTATAATTTAATTTTGCCTTGCCTTATCGACTAAAGATATAAGAAATAATTATTTGATTACATAGACAGAAGCAGCCACGCAAAACTGACACAGATAAAGATATCTGGTAAGTTAAAAGGCAGGAAAAACTACTGACATGTAATGGGCAGACCTGTTAGTATGAATTAAGAAAAAAAGGGGGGTGGGAGGGAGGCAAAACAATACTGATCTCCAACTACAGGTCTGAAATTTATAGGTCTGAATTTATTTTATAGGAAGTTACTTGGAGGATCTGCATATCTAGCTGGTATCTTTGTAAAGTTTCAGTCTTGTGCTGCAGAGAACTACAATTCTATTTATGTATTAATTGTTTGTTATTAATAGAACTCAGGGCATAGGCTAAACCAGTATATTTGTGGTATCAGTGGATCTCACTTGTAGTTGTGTAAAACATTTCAGGACTAATATGGTATGCTTCATTTTCTCCAGCAGCATCTCTTCCCAGAGCTTTTATAAAAACATCATACTTGGGAACAAGACACGTGTGCTTCCAACAACAATGGCAGGCCCAAAGCTAGTTTTCTTTGTTCTCTCCACTGCCAGGCATTCAGTGACTGTTCATATTTTGTAATCCCCAACCTCAACATTCTGGAATGTCTTAAAACCCACATTAATTAAGTTGCATTCAGCTGATCTTTTTTGTCAAAACCATATTTAGAAATATTTCTTCAAGCTACAGTAATACAAAACACTTGAAGTACACAGGTTTTGACTACAAATATTTGTGTCTGAGCTTCTGGCCTTCTCTTACAAGGCAAATTCTGATATCCTTTTTCTTCAACTTCACTAAAATCAATATTTTGTTGCAAAAGCTTATAACTGTTCTCATAAAAGGTCAAACCTTTTTTTAGTTAATTATTATCTATGGCTATATATGAGTACTCGATGAGAAACTGACTTTGTATTAGAAAAAAGCTATTCACCAGATATTATAAAATTCAATGGGAAGAAGTTTGCCAGGATCTCTCTTTCTAAGAGAAGCTGTTGTACTACTGACTTGATGGACAGCAATGTCATCACAGTGGCACTGATTCATTTTATATGTCACTGCTTTAAAATGCCATCAGTTGAGAGCCTCTGGAAAAACTCTGCTAGTGTAAATCAGCTTAGTTTGGTTGACTTCAGTAGAACTGCAGTGATCTAAACCAATTGAAAATCTAGTCCTTTGTGCTGAGCCTTCATTCAGGGGAAAAAAAAAAAAAGACCCAGCACTGCACAATCTAGAAGTTTTTTGCAGATTCTCTTAGTACTCATTATCTGTGAGCACAGTTCTACTGCTGTTCGCAGCAGTGAGAGCAACAGTACAAATCAGAGTCATGACTTCCCTACACCATGTTAAAAGCCCCACTCAAAGAGAAGTTTGATGACACAGCAGTTAACTCCCTCTGGCTGGCATAGACTGTAGCAATTGCTAACACCCCTGCATCTCCAGTCACTGCTAAGAACAAGTAAAAACCTACTGGAGTAGACAAGACCAAAGTGGGCCTTTAATCAGAACTGCTGTCAGGTCTGTATTATGGGAGGCTCCCACAGTGCCCAACTCTGTAAAAGATAACATAATAAATTTTTGATGTGAACAGTACTGGAGAAGTGGAATTAATATTAAGAACCCTTCCTTTAACTGCTGGAACCTCCCAGCATCCCCAGTTGTAACTTTTATTCCTAGTACAACCAACCTCTTTCACCCGAAAACCAGTGGACTTCTAACCTAGAGATAGTTTTAACTTAAGGAAATTTAAATAAGCCCAGTAGAAAAGGTAGATCCACTTGCACCTCAAAATGGCATCAACTAATTGTAACCTGCAAACCAAGAACAAAAAATGCAGAAAAAAAGAAAAATTAAGCTCGGCTCAGAAACTAGCAATATTTTGACAGCTTCCCTTTTAGCGCTTAAGACCTGTGGTTCCAAGTTTCACTCATGCTATGGAATTCTATTTTGTGCTTTGTTATCCATACACAGAGAAAAGTCAAAGAGACTGCTATGATATTCCTATCAATTATGGCTCAGTTATTTTTTAAATAAAGTTTTTTATTAATCTTTCTGTAAACAATGTTACACAATGGAAAGGTGCTTTCTATGTATAAAATAAAAACTAAGGAGGGATTTACTTCCAGAAAATCCGACCAAATACTGCTACACTTCTAAAGGCAAAAGTGGCTACAATTTTGGCACAACGTCCATTTTTCTGGAAAATTCAGAAATGTTTTCCAGATGATTGTCATGATTCAGCCATGAGCAAGCATGTTTAAAATTATATAACACTGGGCATTTAAACCCTTAATCCTGCATTAAGGTCCCTAGTTTAGGTAACTGAATGCCATCAGTATTGAACATCATGATAGGTACAGTAATTAAATTTCCCAAGTAAACAAAGTTCACCTACCACATTGTTTTTCAAATAGATCATAGAATCATAGAA
>NW_010257283.1:0-7945 GCF_000690775.1 Eurypyga helias
CCATTCTGTGATTCTATGATCTCCTCATCTTGGCCAGCCCTCTAAAGAAGCCTACATTGACTGTACAGGAGCTCAGGCTCCTAGTTTAGGTTCTGTTAGGCAGTGGGAATAACCTCTTTTTTATGTCTTTACCAATATCCAAATATCATTAAATGAAGTGTTCACAGAGATGGTTTAACTGTAGCTCTTTTTTAGCCACATTCCCATGGAACAGTTTCCTGGTGATACCTCCAAACTTCTGTTACCTGCAAACCTCCATTAACATTTCCTCTTGACTGTTACATTTCTTGGAAATTTGCCTTCATTGAATAGTGGTTGAAAGTGAATGCCAGCATATTTTGTACTTTTTCTTGGTTCCTCACTTTCTTTACATTGACAGTGGGCTAATTTCTAGCACTTTTGTTCCTACTATTATAATAAACAGTAGATTGTAGCATCTACAGTTCCTTCAGAAAATACTTAATTAATAAAATGTGGAAGCACCTCATTCTGTGCACTTCTGTTGGTTTTCTGGTAACTTCCCGAATGCAGTGAGCGATTCAAGAAATGCAATTTCGTCCAGTACTGACAAAGGCTGAGCATACTTCGAATTCTTCATAACATCATACTGCAGAAGAGTACAGGTGAGGGAATGCTACTTTTTTCTTGGCCTGAATCATATGGCCTACATCAAGGTTATAGTAAACTTTAGCAGTCTAACATCTGTCGCATAGATATTGCTAAACTATGATTCCAATGGCTGCAACGTTCACCATGACTTTCTGGCACATCAGTCTGAAAGGAAAGAGCACACACAAGATGATTTGCAAGTTAAGAACCTCGTTTTTTTTCAGAAAGGCTACAACGTAAACTTGAGGATCTACGTGTGGAAGGGATGTACACACTTTTGCCACCCAGAGATTGAGCTCAAGTACCATGACCAGGTTTATGGTTGTAATCCAAAGAAAAACAGTCTGTAGAGTGAAGTGTAAAAGTAGCTTACACCAGTAAAACTTTGAGTATTGTTGAGGTATGTAAGTATGGGCAGACAAGAGGAAACGATTTGCAAAACAAAAGATTTCACTGCTTGCATGAAGCAAAAGTTGAACTTTTTCAGAGAGGTTATTTGAGCTGTGAGCTACCCTTTCCATCTAACTCAATGCTCTTTTTCAAGCTTCTCCTCTTTCGTAGCTTACTGGCTCTTGACTAATTATAGGTTAATATGTTAAGAAGCAGTCACACAGAATTGCCTTCTGTGTGTTTTTCAGATTTTACATGCTAGCCTTTGGCTGCTATCCCCACCACAACATCAGGCTGCTTGTATAAGTGGTAAAAAAGACACACTGGGCAGTGAAGACAGTAATCACCACTGCAGCCACAGCCCCACAGTGGCGCAACCACAAAACTAGCATTCATAAAATAAGGAACTACATACAAGAGGCTGCCTACGCTGAAAAAATAGATTTTCCAGATGCTAGAGGTGTTAAATATAAGTGTGAGCACATTTTCACCGGGGTTCCACAGGAGGTAGCAGTGGCTAAAATACTGTGGTGATATGACATTTTATGCCATATGGCATTATAAGGCAACCCGTTTAATTTATTGGCTTTAGCTCAAAAATTGATGTAGAAAGGTTAATATTGAGAAGGTGTCTTGCATTTAATTGCTATATCTGAGAAAACCAGTTTCCCAGAGAAGCAGATGCACTTACTAATACTGTAGTGCTCTCAGTTTCCAAGAGGCTTTATGTATAAGACCATGCACGTTGGGTTGTGTATCAGTACAACCACGTGAACACAGGGTCCCTCAAGTCCTTTGGCATGTATAGTGTCACGCGTGTTGTAGCATCACATCGTCTCTTGTACTGAGGCACTATCTCTCAGCTGGGATTAGTGGTAGATGACAGAGCCAAACATCAAGCCATACTGGGATGTGGTACTGAGGAGCATGAGAAAGGAATTCACGATTCCTTACTGACACATTAGAGAGTCCAGTGTGGTATGGACATTGCAGAAGACAAGCATGAGAGAATCAGATAAGTGTTTCTCACACAGAAAATCCTGCAGTTGCTCAAGAGCTTTTCCTCAAGCCTCTCCTTCTGTCCAATGCAGCATTTGTGAATTTCCTAGTTTTAGTCAAATGTTCATAATATTTCTGAGTTTATGTTAGCATGTATTGGTACTGGTAAATTAACAATTTGCATATGACAACCCTTTTCTCCTTTTTTCTCCTTTTCATCTTGAAGTAGGTAACTACTCTGCATGAATGGATGTTGCTTAGTATTGTTCATGATTTTGTCCATTAACACAGTGTGGTATGCTTTTAAGGTGATATAAGCCACATTTCTAAGCACAATCACTGTTTTTCAACATAACTTTTTTCACATGCTCAAAACTTGTCATATAGTCATCATGAATGACAGGAGGCAAACAAGAGGTTACTTACTGACTTCTTTCCCTCTCTAGTATATATATCCATTTAGAGAACTTCTGAACAAGGGAAAAGAGCAAAGAGCCTTTCACTAAGAGTCTGCTGGCTTGGTAAAGGTTTTGATCCTTATTTCTATTCTTCTGTAGTTTTAATTTCTGGTTATAAAACTTATAACTTCTAAGAACAGTTTCCTATATTATTTTTGTGTTTTGGTTACTTAATCTACTAATTTATAAGGAATTTAACCTGAATTTTAAGAGCTGTTGTGTGAGCATAATAGGAATACAGAGGGTACCAAAGTAAAAATACATATGCAGCTATTACATTTTATTTATTTTCATCAGCATCTGTCTCTGATAAAACACAAAACACATTTTTAGCTTTTTGTGATTTTTCAGGAGGGAAATGCATTGACCAAAATAATATTCCTATTTATTAATTTCTTAATAAAACTGAAAGTACAAATACAAAATTACAACAGTTTTTAAAATACTTTCAGTTTTCCTCTAGCAGAACTATCAAACTATAGACTTGCTGGTATTTCTTAAACAAATTTTCTTATTTGCTGATGTAGCTAGGGTTTTTTAAGCTTATTTCAAGGTAATTACCTTTTAATAAAGAAGAAGCTGGCAGACTCCACCCAAGAAAAGAAAGTGAAAACAACAAAACCCCAGATTTTCATAGCCAGCAGGAGTTACAGTATCTGGACAAATAGTCAGATACCTTATTAATTTAAAAACAACACAAACAAAAAAACAAAAAAAAAACCAAAAAAACCCACCAAGTATCTATAACATGCATTTAAAGTATCACAAATGTATCATGAAGCCTTCATAGTTGAAGATATCCCTTACCTGTATACTGGTCATCTGCTAAGTGATACAGTTATTTCCATTTCCTTTTTCCCTTGAGCTCTGCTCGAGTCATCTGTCACATGGTGAAAATGTGGAGCCTGCAAGCCTGAAAAGAAATCTTCCACAGAGCCTCAGAAAGTATATTATGTCTTTCAAGTCCAACCCTTGTTTCTACATGATCCTGGAATTTCTAACTGATTCAACTTTTACCCAATGTGCAGTAATTTCAGCTTTTCCATTCCGCTTTTCATGATTTCTTACGCCTTAAAAAAAGTGCAACCATATGCTCCCACTTCTGCAAATAAACTACAATACCTGTGAGCACTCAGCAGCTCTCTTATAACACTGTGACAAGTTCCAAAAAACCCAAACCCAAACCAAATGTGGATATTTCTTAACATAGGTCATATTTCAACTATGAAACTCACCATCACATGGCAGTTTAGTTGACAAGAGTTGTTATGGGCTCAAAAAGTGAGTTGACAAATTCAAAGAGGAAAAAATTATCAAAATAAATCAAGCACAAATGTTTCTCATGTCTGAGGAAGTCCATGAGCCACAGACTGCCAAAACATGAGAAATTATATCTAGAAAGATATATGTTTGCCTTGGTCTAATGTTCCTCCTAGAGCACCCATACTTGTTATTTACAGAGGTGCAGTAATGAACTAGATATATCTCTCTGTTTTTTATGTTCTGCATATTATGCAGTAAAGTTTACATACCCAAAATGTAGGAGAAAAAATAGAGAAAGTAACTGTATCATAAAAATATAATGTAATGCTAATTTCTGGAAAGCACTCCAGGAATCATACAACAAGGCAATGAGGCATATGGCACTTACCGTTTGAGATCAAAACCCACTCGCTGAAATGCTAAAACCTAATCATGTAGATTATTTACTGTTGGTTCTTGATGGTGATTTGGCATTTGACCAGTGAATAATTCACGGATCAGGAGGGATATTTGCTTTCTGATTAAATGGATAACAAACATTTAAAGCAGATGCTCAACATGAATACAAATCAATAATAATGCACTTCCACTGTGAACTTCTGAAATTTATGGATAATTCACATATAGCACATAGCAGCCCAAATACTTACTGGAAGTAGCTGATTAGATCTCATAGATAAAGTGAAATAGTCATTATATTTTTATATTAAAGGGCACACATATATCCCTTTCATTGTCAGGGTCCTCATTAGACCCTTCCTGCCTTGGTGTAGCTCAATAAAGAGTAGCAAAGAACATAGGTATAAAGTTAGCACCTGAGTTACTGTCACTTTTTTCCCTGAGAAGAGATAATAGTTTTATAGACAATATTTCCAACTTGTCTTCCACAGAGGACTTTCTGGTATTTGAAGAAGTTTGGTATTTGAAGAAATCATGCCTGAATAAAGATAGTTATTGTATCTCTCACAGTGCCAGCATTTTATGACTTGTCTTGCATTGGGCAAGATTGTCACTCAGCTTTCAGTGGCTCTTGAGCTTGTAGCAGAGAACCCAAATTACATACTCTTCAGCTCTGAAGTCCTCAGTAGAGAAAAAGCATGGACCTGTTGGAGTGGGTCCAGGGGAGAGCCACAAAAATTATCAGAGGGATGAAGCACCTCTTCCGTAAGGACAGCCTGAGAGAGTTGTGATTATTCAGCCTGGAGAAGAGAAGGTTCTGGGAAGACCTTATTGCAGCCTTCCAGTAATTAAGGGGGCTTATAAGAAAGCTGGGGGCAGAATTTTTGGTAGGGTCTGTTGCGAGAGGACGGAGGGTAATGTTTTTAAACTAAAAGAGGGTAAATTCAGATGAGATATAAGGAAGAAAGTTTGTATGATGAGGGTGGTTAAAATACTGGCACAGGTTGTCCAGAGGGGTGGTAGATACCTCATCACTGGAAACATTCAAGGTCAGGGTAGACGGGGCTCTGCGCAGCCTAATGTAGTTGAGGATGTCCCTGCTCATTGCAGGAAGGTTGGACTAGGTGACCTTTAAAGGTCCCTTCCAACCCAAACTATTCAATAATTCCATGATTCTATGATATGAGGAATACATGTTCTAGCAATGTGCCCTTGCAGCAAAGAGTGCTAATGGTATCCTGGGCTGCATTATGAGGACTGTTGTCAGCAGGGGGAGAGAGGTGATCCTTCCCCTCTACTCAGCACTGCTGAGGCCACACCTGGAGCGCTGGGTTAATTTCTGGGTTCCCCAGTACGAGAGACATAACCATACTGGAGAGAGTCTAAAAAAGTGCCTGTTAAGTTAATTAGGTGGCAGGAGCAGATGAATGGAGATGTAGTAATAGAAAAAGAAGTAGTAAAGTTTAAGAGAAGAGATAGCATGATGAAAATGTGTCCTGATACTAATGACGAGCAATGCATTTACTGAGAGGATTGTAACTTACCTAGCTATAAATAGATGAGGCCGGGGAAAAAAGCACTGAAATATTTCTGTAACAAAAAGCTTTAGCAATAAAATGAATACTCTCAAAGTACTCACACAGCAGATGAAAATGGATACAATAAGAATAACAGAAATCTGTGTTGCACACTGCCATAAATGCCATACTCTCTGTAACGCAAAGGGCTTTCCATTTCCAATTCAGTAGCCTGCTTTTCACTTGTGGCTCTGCAACATCACTGAAGTTGCCCTGGCCAGTATTTTCCAGATCTTCTCTGGAATTATTTTTCCCTTGCTCTTGTTCTGTTGTTTCTGTAATCTTACACCTGCAAATCCCAAAACTATTGTTAGGGCAAGGTCTCATGAGAGGTCACCCTGCTAATGCATCTCAACATCCTTTGTGCATTACATGGACTCTCACGACTCATGTGATAGGACAAGGGGTAATGGGTATAAATTGAAATCAGGAAGGTTTAGATTAGATGTCAGGAAGAAATTCTTCACAGAGAGAGTGGTGAGGCACTGGAACAGGTTGCCCAGAGATGTTGGGGATGCCCCATCCCTGGATGTCTTCAAGGCCAGGCTGGATGAGGCTTTGAGCAACCTGGTCTAGTGGAAGGTGTCCCTGCCCATGGCAGGGGGGTTGGAACTAGATGATCTTTAAGGTCCCTTCCAACCCAAACCATTCTATGATTCTATGATTCTAGGAAGGTTTCTCTAAACATAGCAGTCATGAACGCTACCCGACTTGTGTCGACATGGGACTTTGCTGAACTGAGAAAGGATGCAGACTGGTGAGAAGTAATTGAAGTCTTTTGTGTTGTTGTTGTTTGCTTGTGTGAAAGCTGTCTGCAGCTTGTATGTAAGCAAAAAATTGAAGAAGGGTCTTCAAGGCTGAGAGGGGCATATTAGCATTAATCATACAGCAGAGACATCAGCAAAGAGTGCTCTGCCAAGGAAGCCGAGATGTACGGAGATAAATTAAGGAATTTTGAAAGATGAATTAAGCTGTATCCTTAAAGAATAAAGAGTTAAAGCCAATAACAGATTTGCCAGACATGTATCTGTGTGGGAAAAGAGGTCAAGGAATAAAGAATCACTTTGTCCTGTGGTGATGACTAGGTACAGCTTAAAGATAATAAAAAAATCCTCTTCAGTAACTATACCAAACTTAAGAGCAGAGACAGGATGGTTAATGGGAAATGAGAGCACAGAAACAAATAGGACTTCAACCAAAGTATAATCAAACTTTGGGACAGCCTGCTGTGTTACAGTGTGATTTATGGGAAACTAGTATTTGGGCTGGATAAGGAAGGTATTAGCACAAAAGTTGAATGACCTTGAGGACCCAAGTAATAGAAATGGGAAGGAATTCAAGACTACAAAGTATAAGTTCATGAACTTGGGGACAAATAACAAGAGTCTCTACCATAAACTTGGGAGCTCATCTGTTGAGGAGGAGGAAAACTTGTGTGTGATGGAAACCTGGATGATGTGATGTGTCTGTGAAACAGGCAAAGAAGGATATATCCGCTAAGTGGGAATGAAATAATAGTGCCTTTATATGAATCATTGGTAGGGCTCCATGTATAACAGTAGCTGTCCATGTCCAGGAACGAAGGGTTCAGAATGGGACAGTGGCAGAAAAAATCTGCTAGAAAGATCACAAGAATAAAAGCCTTTTATATAACAAATGACAGCAACTGGATTTTTTTGAAAAACCAAAGGTTGATATATGCTTTATTAAAATATCTTGAGGGTGTTTTTTCATTCAACACCAGGAAGATAGCACAGCTGTTTAAACTAAAGGACAGTGGTGAACCAAGACAAAGTCATAAATTAGCTATGACAGTACTGAAGCTGGAAATGAGAAGATTTTTAAAAACAAAAATATAACTTCAAGTAGTTTTTTAGTTAAAGATCTGGGGACAAAGCTTCAATTTTAAGTCAGTTTCAGCAATTTATAAAAAGAATTATATAACCTTACATTGTTTGGGGTTTTTGTTGTATATCAGCCTGGAGGTCCCTTTCAGTCTTTTTTAGATAAGATCAACATTATGTAATCAAAGGGCAAAACTATCACTGACCCTCATTGCCTTCTGTGAAAGCTACCAACTAATCCTGTCATCAGTGAAATTCTGTCAGAAGATCATTGTGCACACATATTCTTCAAATTTTGGTGATTTGTTATTTGTCAATCAATTATGGGGCAGAGAACAATAGCAATGATATGAAGAGGAATATTAATTATGGCAAATGCCTCAAACTATGGCCATGGACAATACCT
>NW_010257283.1:7992-23876 GCF_000690775.1 Eurypyga helias
GTCCTTTTAGAAAAATGTGTATATGGAAGGTCTTGGACTAAAGCCCATGAAGGAAGTATATTAGGCATGAAAATTGTTCAGTTATCAAGTTGCTGGTGCAGATTTCTCACGTGTTTCATAGTTTGGTGTTTTAGGATTTTTGTTTGTTTGTTTGGGGATTTTTTGTTTTTGTTTTTTAATAATCTAAAGTTGTAGTAAGGAACAACTTTATCTGCATGTTTGTGTGTCTACCAAAAGGATATTTTACTGTTCTGGTTGCCACATGCCCACGGTTATGGTAAACACTGAGTGGCAGCCTACAGAATTTGATCTTCTTGACCATAAATGGATAATAGCATGTATGTACATGCACATGCACAAACGTTTCTGCACACCCCAAACAGTCCACATATCAACAGTTTGAACAGTTTGAGTACTTAAAACATGTACTCCGTCCTTGGTTCTCTGGCAGAATGTCAAGTTCTCCCTGTGGGCCATTGTCATATAACTCATAGGACCAAAAAGAAAACATGGGTAACATAGGAAACCACATAGACCTGATACAACTATGTTTGTTTCCTTGTCTTAACAGAAGACATATCTCCTCATCTATGACCCTTAATGGGTGCCTTTCAACTTGATAAATTCTATGATTTTATGATCTATTTATATCTTTAATTTACAAAAAGCTGTACGTTATTTCAAAATCTTTGGTGATTTTTATTTATAAGAAAAATCTCTGGTGCTCTTCATACTGGAAAAACACAACATCCAGCCCATTCCCTTGGTAGATCTGATTCTTGTGGCAGTCTTTGTTCTAGCCACCTGAATTGTGATGAGAAAGGATAATAAAAGGCTTTAACTTGGGTTGGGCTGAAAAAAAGGTCTCTTATCTACCACAGTGCAATTACGGCTTTATTTTAACCTCCTTTCTGATCCCATGTCTGAATGCTGTTGTATTTGGCTTGGTTATACAGGCTTTTACTGCAAATACCAACACTCAAAGGGCTGGCTTGTCAAATAATTTGGGCATTTTCCTAATTTTAGGAAGTGACTTCAGTAGGGCATCTCTAGTCAGACCTGTGTGTAAGTACCTGGCTGAATCAAAGCCAAGGTGCTTGTGAGTGTAATTCTTTCCAGAAAAGGGCCTCTTTCCTATGTTTGCCCAAACCTGTCCCACTGAGTTCAAAGAGACATTACATATTCCTTATCTTTTGTTGATTCCTTTGAGTCAACTTATTTTTCCAAGTTTATGAGAAGTTCTTTCCGATCTTTAAGGTAAGTAGTTGGCAAAGAGATACTTCATGAAAAGCTGTGCCTGGCCCAGCCAGGAACATGACTTTCTAAAATAATGTCTGCTTTGAACACATAAATATTATAAAATATTCTTATATACTATATACTACAAACTATACTTTAATATCTTTAAAATATAAAATATATCATGAATAGTTAATATAAGTAAATAAATGAGATATGATAAAATTATACAAAACACCTGGCACTCAAATCATGTGGAAGGGCTGCAGGTAGCAATCAGCTCTCCCATGTCATACCTCCATGATTAGATTTTTAAGTTAAAAAAATGGATTGGTGCAGAGAGGATTTCCTGTGGATAACACATCTGAGAGAAGGAGAGTAGGAAGCAAAGGGTATCCTCACTTTTTAAAGCCTGTCAGCTCAAATTGCACTGAATGGTAAAAGGTTACTTATCCTTTTGTAGTGACATTTTCCAAATTTTGGTCACTGTCCTACAGCAAAAAAACCACATTTCCAAATTAATTCATTAACTGACACCATGTGCTCTGCACCCTCCTTTTGCAGTTCAGCGTTCTTTGCCTTTTATTCACCCATCATTATTTGACCTGGCATTCCACTTTCTGGTTCCTAACTTTGCCTCCTCCATATTCCGGTGTTGCTGCATCTGGAAAAAGCACAGGGAGCGACTGTGAAGGATGTGCACTCAGTGCTATATTTCTACTTGGTAGAAGCTACAACTGCTCCCATCTTGGGTTTCTCTCATGGCAGGAGGCAACAGTGCATGCTGAGCACTTAGCACAGTCTTGACCCTTTTAGCAAGGTGTAAATCAATTAGCTGTTGAGGTAGCAGCCTGAGATAAGGCTGTAGAAAGAGGGAGAAGAAAATTACAGCTCTACTGATTTGGACCTTAAGATGACTTTTTTTTTTTCCCATGGGGACAGTTCTCCAGAGCAGCAAGCTCTCTGTTTTCAGTCATGGCTGATAGTTCCAATGCATCTGATATGTAAATGTTTCCAAATGCAAGGCTAATTCTGAACAGCCCTGAATTCCTTCAGCTCTCAGTGATTACAAGGGATAGTTCAACACCTCAAGAGATCTTATTTTATGAAAGTATCAGTTATCTCATCTGCACTGATTAAGATTAATTAAGATCCACTGAGGATAAAATTCTGAACACTCTCACTTTTCAAAGTACTCCCTATGCTGAATAATGACTATTTTCCTGGGTAAACTTTGCCAAGACTGGGACCTTAGTAAAGCATTTAGGGCTCTAAAAGGCAGCATTTACTCATATGAATTATGCCATTTTACAGCAAAAGTTCCAGAGTGCTACTCACATGAGTAAGAATTGCAGTTCGTCCATCATTAGGAAAGCCATCAATAAATAAATATTAAAATATAAATACATGGAGATATTCTTAATGCTGCAAAGCAGACTTTTTTTAAAGTGTACTAATAATTTAGCCTGCCAATAAATGTTCTTAATGAAACCCTTCAGACTAGTGTTGGAAGAATTTTGCTTGATACAAGTGGAAAAATTGTGCATATTAACCTGATGTGGAGGGTCACTCAAGGCAATGTCCTTGCATGTGCATTTGAGAGGCTCTTCATATAAAGGAGAAATATTCAATACCAGTAAAATAGAGGAATTATTTACAAGATCAAGAAAAGAAAAAAAGGAAGATATTGTAACTATTTCATATTATGTTTACATTATATTTTGTACACATTTCTTCTGAGTGGAGTGCTGTTTGTTTAAGGAGAACACAGACTCTATATGGCACAGTGAATAAATTTAAAATGCTTTTGTATTTAAAGCCCAGATATATTGTGAAACACATTCAAATGCAAGGTAAAATGCTTGTTATTTTCCTCCTGTCCTTATATTTTAAAATGGTGATGCCTTTATTCATGTGAGGATAATTTTTCTACTCCACACCAGATGTTTGTGCAAATATCTTGCCCAAACGAGTTGCTCTTTTTTTTATGTTTAGCATAACCTTATAAACCAGATTGTAAAAAGTTGGAGAACTGTCTACAGAGAACCATGAAGTCTCTGCTCCCACTAATTTCAGCTTTCGCTGCCTGGCCTCCCACCCCTCGAGATTTCAGCTGCAGCAAACTTTTCTTCAGCATGCAACTGGAGATAATTTCACAAACCGTTTTCTTCACCTGCATAAGTATTTCCCACTCCTTTCTGTGTTCCTGCTCTTGGACACAAAAGAACCTGTAACAAATGCCAGATTTCTTAAAGAGAGAGGAAAAGTCCCATTCCCTAGTCAGTTCTTGAAACCTAAGCAAGGCTGCTGAAACACTGCGAGTCCATAGGTAGCTTGCTCCCTCTCCTGGCAAACCCGCATATTGCAGGAGGATTTTTTTAAGCCACTAAAAATGACGCATATTGATACATCTGGTTTATTATCTATTAGTATATTTGATCGCTTATTGTTAAAAAAAATTAAACCAATGATGAAACAATTCACAATAAGATCTATTCTGCAGTACTACACTATACTGGCTACAACAGGGAGAAGAGCATCACTAAACACGTATAATAGGCAGATAAGCTGATGCTTCTCAAGGCCTGGTTGTAACTGAACCTGCCATTTTTTTGTGAAGAAGGTTGTGAATCAGGTACACAAGAAATTTCACGTACTTCTACAGAAGATAGGAAGCTTATGTGGGCTCTACATATACTGGAGCATCAGTTTACCATGACATCTAGATCTGTGTGCTCCAATTCTTAGTTTCAACCAGACTGAGGTGATATTTGGTTCTCAGATTTTGCTTTTTTTTCTAATCAATTCTGAGGTTTCCCTTAGCCTTAGATATGACCTAAAACTAGTCAGAAACCTGTATTTCTGCAGATGTCCCAGTCAATAATGCTTGGACTTCCCTGTTGAAAAAAAAAACCACACGGCACAAACAGTATTTTTGATGTTGCCAGTGCTCTAAGATTTTATTATGAAGCTCAAAATACATGATTTTTTTCATGTAGCCAAAACTCATGGAGCCAAATGTCCATCAAGAAACTAAATTTTAATTCTGACACATTTTAGAATATCATAAATGAAGAACCCTGAAAACTCAAAAGCTAGGACAAAAAAACCCCATATCTACAGCCAATTTTTAAGTTAATACCATGTGTGAGAGTTTGATTTGTGAGGGTTTTGGTTGTTTTCCGCATCTTTGGATGAACATTTTTACCTGAGTACTTTTACTGTTCAGTGAGACTAGCTATTTTTTGTCTAGTTGTAAAAATACTCCAAATAAACCCTAAAATCCCAAGCCAACCAAAATGATAAAATATCATAAATCAAACTCATTATTTCATTTTGATCCTTTAGAACCATGTGGCCCAGAGTTGCTTTTTTCCTTTTGGATAAAAATCTGAGTTCTTTCAGTAAATCACTAATTTCCAAGTTTCAGAACAAGGGTAAAAATAATAAGTATTATGAGATGGGCAATAAAAACAGTTTAGTGTCAGCTGAACATATAGGGGACGTTAGTGCCACTCAAAGACATAGAGGCTAGTAAAAGAGGGAAAAGGAAGTGCTCACCTTCTCCTCTGGAGAGGGTGCTTCCTACAGAGGAAGGAAGCATGTGTCAAGTCGGCTCTGGTGGGCCAGGCTGAAGTCATGAGCCCCATGCTTGTGAGAAAAGCCGAACAGCACACTGATGGGAAAGGCAGAGAGAGACAGATACAGGCGTGAAGACATCTTCTACTGCCAGAACCTGATGGTGATAACTGGATGAGCACAATGCTGACCCTCCATGTCAGGGGGAAATGTCTGCCAGTGTTAATGGCAGCAGTGTCTTGTGCAAGAAGGAGATATTTAAGAACTTCTTCCTAACAGGTGAATACATCGAGGAGATATTTTTTGACCCTATTTCAAGGACAGTAATCACAGTTTCTGTGGAAATTCAGTTTCTGTGGGTGTATAAGGTTCATAGAATCACAGAATGGTTTGGGTTGGAAGGGACCTTAAAGACCATCGAGGTCCAACCCCCCTGTCATGGGCAGGGCCACCTTCCACTAGACCAGGTTGCTCAAAGCCTCATCCAGCCTGGCCTTGAACACTTCCAGGGATGGGGCATCCACAGCTTCTCTGGGCAACCTGTTCCAGTGCCACACCACCCTCTCCGTGAAAAATTTCTTCCTGATATCTAATCTAAATCTCTCCATTTTCGATTTGTACCCATTACCCCTTGTTCTGTCACTACAGGCTCTTGTAAAAAGTCCTCTCCCAGCTTCCTTGTAGACCCCCCCAGGTACTGGAAGGCTGCAATAAGGCCTCCTCGGAGCCTTCTCTTCTCCAGGCTGAACAAGCCCAACTCTCTCAGCCCATTTTCACAGGAAAGGTGCTCCAGCCCTCTGAGCATCTTCTTTGGGTGACTTAGGCCTCTGCTTTCTGGTTAGACCCCTCTTCAAACCCTAGTACTTTGGCTTATTTTCCAGAACAGACAAGCAATATCCATAGTAGTCTTGTTAGTGTTGATTTCATGGTCTGTTAAAAAGTATGGCAATGTTTCTTAAAACAACTGCATGACTCACTGTCACCAAATTGGATGTTCTCCAACATAGCTTCCAAAGGCTAAACAGCCTCCAATCAATAGACATTTCCTTTGAATAATGGAATAATGGAAAACATTTTCACAACCAGTACTAATTCTGTGTAAAAATAAAAAGTCTCCTTTGTTGCAATGCTTGGAAGTAAGAAGCAGTCTAGGTGTCCCTGAGACAGAGATTGAGTCAGGAAAGCCAGTTCTAGGAGATGGTCTCCAGCCTTCTGCCACCCGCTTATTATGTGATTAACATCAATCTTTTCTGGTAAAGAACTAAACAACCTTCCTAGTACCATCAGTTTAGATTTAGAGAAGAGTAAGTTCAGAAGACAGAAACCAGGACAGAGAATTCAGAGACTGTAAAACAGAACAGCAAGATAAATGAAGAACACAAGAATTCCTAAACAACTAATATGCATTGTGATCTTATCTTGGAGATTCATAGTCAGATAAGAATTTGGATTTCACATCTATATGCAAGTCTCCAGGCTCGGGAAAGATGTCACCTGAATAAGGCAGGAACCTGCCGTTAAAAGAATACAACTAAATCGTGTCAAGTTGTATAGTTGCCATTCAGTTTGATGAATGTTTCTCTCCTAAGGAAACAATACAAAACAAAACAAAAATCACAAACAAACAAACAAAAAAAACCCCACCTGAATGGTACAGATTTCATGGCACTTATGAGACATGGGGGAAACTGAGGAATTTTTTTCCTCATGATCCTAAACAAACAAATCATCTCTGAGTGCAGACCAGACACTTTGGCCAGTTTTATTGTATGGTATTAGAAAGTAATTGGTGTCAGAGATTCAAAGATAAGCAAAACCCTGTTTGGAAGATGCAAATTTGGCTTTGGGGAAGGATCTCTCAAGCTGCTTATATGTGTCTAAGCAGAATGAAAGAAATTAAGATGGGAAGAAGGCAAAAGGGAAAAAAAGGAGGAGTCAGTCACACCAAACAAGCTAACATGAAAAATTGAAAGGAGAAGGGTAAAGAACACAGAAGAGACAATAAAGAACACAGAAGGGAGAAAGATATTGCAAAGCACAGATTTGCCTGAGATAACAACACAAGGAAAAACCAACATCCAGCAGCTTACAAACACTACAACATTTGAGAAGTGCGTCTCAGGACATAGAGTTTCTGAATGCCTTACTGAAAACTGCTGTTTAGTTATCCACAATTTCTGTAAGTTTCAGTATTCGGTAATTTTCTCTGGAAAAAAAAAAAAAAAAGAAGAAGAAAGAAAAGGTATCACACAAAGTTTTAAAAATCAGACAAGCAGAACCACTCGGTTATCAGCATGTAGTATACCACTTGTTGAAGGTCTCCTTCTTACAAAAAATAAACATCACAAGATGGAAGAGTAAAAATTAAACAGATCCTTGTTGTGAAGAAAACTGCCTTTTTGTACTACAACTACTACTTCCAGGGTATCATGGGGAAAGCTGGTATAGATTTTTTGCTTTGAAAACAGTCAAGTGAGCAGTGTTGCAGAGCTGGAACTTACGTCCACACAGTAGTGGCACTTTTTGCCATGAGCTAAGAACACTCAAATCCCACAGGGTCTGATGGAAACGCTGAGCATCTTCTTAAGAAAAAATCAGCATCTTGCATCTCAAATCCTTTTCTTTGCTGCAAGAAAAAACTTCACTCCAGGGAAAGATTTCCATTTTATATATAATGTCTAAAAAGTCCATCAAAGTTACAAACTTTTAAAACTAGATAAAATGTTAAAAGCAAAAGCACTTCAGATAAACATGTCTTGGTTTTTTTGCGGAGGGGAGGTTAGTTTGTTCGGGGTTTTTTTTGTGGGTTTTTTTTTACCTAAACCTACTTTCTGTTAGACAGTTGGATTTATTTTGGTTCTGTGGTTTTAAGGCTTTTTCTTTCGATCTCAGGGGTCTTCTGAGTCAAAACCAAAACCAGATCTTGCTGTCTTCTATAATTAGATTTAAAGAGATTTAACTTGGTATTTATTTTGTGCAGCTTGTTTAAAATAATTAGCATCAGAATGATCAGAGGTAGTCTTTGAAGTTCATACCACTTAAGATGTAGCAATGGAATTTCACACTAGTATCAGTACTGCTCGTCACTGAGCAGACTGGCAATAGCTTAATACTGTTAAGACCATGAGCACTAGAAAGTAAGAAGATCAAGGCACATTCAAATGAAAATTTAACACCTGGCAGAAACAGTGAAATCTGTGCTACTAGTTTTTTTGATGTACTAATACATTTAGGGTATCTTCCTTAAAAAAGTAATTAAAAAAAGTTTTTAAAAAAGAAACTTGATGGTTTTTCCCTTTTCTTTTCTTCCTTCCTTCCTTCCTTCCTTCCTTCCTTCCTTCCTCCCTCCCTCCCTCCTCCCTTCCCCCTCCCTTCCTCCCTTCCTCCCTTCCTCCCTTCCTTCCTTCCTTCCTCCCTTCCTCCCTTCCTCCCTTCCTCCCTTCCTTCCTTCTATTTCAATGCCAATTATCTTTAAGAAACAATGCATTTAGAAGGAGAAACACAGAGATCAGACATCAAACACAGCTTGCAAATGTCTTGAAATTTGAGGAGGATGACAAATTCCTTGTGAAAGACATTTTAGTGGATGAATAAAGTTAGATTATGCCAGTTTTTTTAACAAGCGTATTTAGAAGAAGACTTCTTAAAGATGAGCTAATGCTGTTGATTTATTCTGCTGTCTTTAGTTTTCTTAGTTAAATAGACCATCCATTACTGTGGTAAGTAGGGAGGATACCAGGAGGTCTTGCCCTCTTACTACCTGTGGAAAAGAACTATGCACAGCTACAGAGGTATGGTCCTGATTTTGCAAATTTCTTAATGTTTCTTGGCACGGGTCCACGACCACAATTCCTGTTGGCTTTAGGTCTGGAATATCTTTGAAGTTGTTGAGAGGCACCAAAGCACGTGACAGAGCACCATAGCTGTATCTTAATTCCTAATACAAGTGGGAAGATCTTTTTTAAAATCTATAAAATGCAGTCAGTTCCTGTAAAGAAAGAACAGAAAAAGCTAAGGACACAAAAGGCTGTTTCATTTATAAAGGACATGCCTCTATCAGCAATTTTTGATGTCCCCTTCCAGTAAAGCTCCAATTCTCCTCTGGCCTAGTTTAAACAGACTCCAATCTATAGGCACTTCCTTTGAATAAAGGAAAAGATTGCTACAAATATTATCACAACTGTTAGTAATGTTGTATAAAAATATACAATTACTTTTCAAGAACCTGATTTATTTTATGTGCATAGCTATTTAACAAACCATTTCAACATCTGCATGAAACACTGAGTTATGGTTGGGTGGTGGGATTTTGGTAGCAGGGGAAGGGCTGTAGGGCTCCTGTGAGAAGCTTCGAGAGAAGGTCCTAGAGCTCTAAGTCAATTAACGTATTTAAGAGGGAAAAAAAACACAAAAGAGCTAGCAGTGGAAGCAGAAACAGAGTGGAGAGATGAGTAGAAGGAGAGAGAAGTAGGATATGGGAGAGGCAACAAGGCAGGCACCCAGGTCAGTGCAGAAAGGCAGGAGGAGGTGGCCAGAGCAGAGGTTTCCTTGCAGCCCATGGTGAGAGGGCTGGCTGTGCCCCTGCAGTCATGGAGGGTCACGGGGGAGCAGAGTTCATGACACAGCAGGCAGCTGCACTCGAAGAGCCCATGACTTGCTGGGAAGTCCACAGTGGATAGCCCACTCCTGAAGGACTGCACCCCATGGAAGGGTTTCATACCGGAGCAGTTAGTGAAGAAGACTGTAGCCTGTGGGAAGGACTAACATTGGAGCATGAAGGACTGTCTCCTGTGGGGGGGACTCTATGCTAGAACAGGAGCAGAGTGTGAGGAGTCCTCCCCTGAGGAGGAAGGCACAGCAGAGACAGTGTGTGATGGACTGACCACATCCTCCATTCTCCATCCCTCTGCCATCCCTCCTCAGGGGGAGGAGGTAGAGAAACTGGGAGCAAAGCTGAGCCTGGGAAGAAGTGGGCAGGGGGGAAGGTTTTTAAGATCTGTTTTGTTTTGTCTTTCATTGTCCTATTGGTATTGGTATTGATTGGTAACTAATTAAGTTACTAATTAAGTGGGTGCTGTGGGACTGCGCGGAAGCGCGGGGTTGAGCTCCGCTCCGCCGAGCGCTGGCTTTGCTGTGGGCTTGCCTGGTGGAGAGCCGAGTTTACGGTTTCTGAAAAAGCTGAAATCCCTGTTTTTTTCAGGGCTAGTGGCTTTTGTTTGGAAAAGGAATGTTTGTGTCCTCTTGTCCTCTGGTGGCCTGGGTTTGCAGACATTAACGTCAGACCTCAGTCTAGCACCCCAGTTAAAGGAGAGGACACTCCCTCCCTCCTCCTCGGAGGGCAGGTCTGGCTGTTCCCTGATCATAAGGAGATCCTGACCAACCTCTGTACCAGGCATCTGGCAGAGGAGTGGGAGCCTCCAGCAAGTGGTTAAAGAAAGATTTCAAGAGGTCAGAGTGCCTTGAGAACACGGGATCTTCGGGTCCAGCTCCTGCTGTTCACTTGCTCTCCATCTCAGCTCTCAAGTCTGGTAAAGCAGCTGGGAGCAGGAGGAAAGCTTCACGGGGACTGTGAGCCCCACCACTGGAGACGGAGGGCAGAGCCAAGGAGGGGGGTGCCTGGAGGGCCCAAAGTCCACGAAATTTTACAATTTAGAATCTTTTTACAAGGGCCTGTAGTGACAGGACAAGTGGTAATGGGTTTAAACTGAAAGTGGGGAAGTTTAGATTGGATATCAGGAAGAAGTTCTTCACGGAGAGGGTGGTGAGGCACTGGAACAGGTTGCCCAGAGAAGCTGTGGATGCCCCATCCCTGGAAGTGTTCAAGGCCAGGCTGGATGAGGCTTTGAGCAACCTGGTCTCCTGCCCATGGCAGGGGGGGTGGAACTGGACGATCTTTCAGGTCCCTTCCAACCCTAACCATTCTGTGATCCTGTGATCTGTGATCTGTGAAGTTGAATTTTTTCCCCCTCAAGTCTGTTTTGCCTGTGACCATAACTGGTGAGTGATCCTTCCCTGTCCTTGTCTTTATCCACAAGCCTTTTCTTCTATTTTCTCCTCCCCATCCCAACAAAGGGGAGGAGTGAGTGAGAGGCCACATAGTGCTTAGCTGCCGGCTGGGCCTAAACCACGACAAATACAGTAGAGAATTTATCAAAACTGTCTCAGTTGTTTCTTTATAGAAGACATAGACTATGCTGAAAAAGTAACTGAAATCAGTGAATGTCCAGTATGAAAAAGAACCAAAAATATTTTGCAGCTGTATTTATTTAACAAAAAATTAATTGTTGTTATGGATTTAAAAACAGCAATTTGAGTTTTGTCATTTATTTTTGTTTCTGTACCATGTTGAATTTCCCACTCTTTCTTGATTTCTGGATTGTTGTTCAAAGTTTTTCCTTATAGAGTCCGTAGTAGTTCCTACCCTTTTAGTCTCAAATCACTTCTTTTGTTTCTGAGTATACATTGCATGTCATGGAAGTCAGATCCTCAGCAGAGCACCTGCCTCTCACTACTATAAGTGAGCCAGATCTGTCCCATGCTGTTGTTAGAGATCCAGCTGTTGGTGTTGATCACTGTTGCTCCTAGTCCTCACTATATAAGCACCATTCATCAAAATGAAGAAGTAATCAGTGTGTTAAGAAATCTTTATAGTCACTGCCCTAATTCCACTCAGTGGACTTCTTCTATAATTCTTTTTCTTTTTTTCTTTCCATAGCAAACTAGCTGTGTCACTCCTTTGTATGCTCAAAAACAAAGAGCTCTCTCCCTCCATGTCTAACGTCCAAAAGAAGGTGTGGCTGGAATTCAATCTCACTCTCACACTCACGAGAGATTTCAATACTTTCTTTTCAGTTAAGTTTTGACCATGTAAGGTATCTGTAATCACTGAAAATACACAGCAGGATTTTACTCTAAATAGTTTCTTATCCACAAATGAAAAGGCTCCAGCATATTTCTTACATGGGAAAACTGAGCACATATGGACGTCTGATATATAGTATCTCAGCTTCAAAAATCTCATGGAGGCAGAGATTCTAGACATCTGAAAAACAAGAAAAATATATTTTGAAGAGAATTCTGTATTCTCTGCCTGTATCTCTTCTTGCTTATTCTGCCTATTTAGTATTCTCTAGGCATGTGCTCTCATAGACATGATCCTGGAGTGGATGTACATTGTTATGTTCACTCTCATGCTATTTTTGTATGTCTTGCCTTGAAGAGATGATCATAATATAACCAAGGCTGCCTAACTATTTGCTGTGTGGCCACCAGTATTTCACTGTTTATTTTATTGTTTGACTTTATGGCATGAAACTTTCTTTCCTTTTTTTTTATGTCTTGGGTTGTTATAAGTTACTGTGAATGGATAACTATTTCCAGCAAAACATGTAGCTATTTTGACAGCAGCAGTGTAGACATTGCTGCACAAATGATAAGAAACTTGTCTGCTCTATAAAGAAAACTCTGATCCCTTGAAAACTCAGTTTACCCTTTAGGGTCAGATTAAAAAGTGCTTAGATTTTCAGTCTGATAAGGCACAGAAACTGCTGTTTGTAAAGTGTAGTAAAGTTATGGGCTTGCAGCATAATTATTTGCATGTTCTTTTCCATTTCACTGTTAATGCAGTTGTTAATTCTTCCCTGCTCCATTAAACTAGATGACTGAAGTGTGAATGTGTCAGAATCCTACAAAATCGCAGAGGTCGTAGAAAGGATAGATACGGAACAGCTTCTCACTCTCTCTTCCATTACAAGACCTGAGGAAAGGAGGAGCATCAAATAGAGCCAGGAAGAACCAGGAGTGAAACAATAAAAGAAATAGCAGCTTTCTGGATCTTCATCACAGTTGGTAGTTTTCCTGTAGCTTCCTCTACAAAAGTAATTCTGCATACTAGAGGCTGCATGAGCTGAAGACGAAAGGTCTTTTTGGACAAGGTTACCAAAAAAAGTATCTTTAGAATGTTACTAAAAGCACAGCAGTACTAAAAAAAATCTTAAAAATAATTGGAAGGTGACATTATATTAGGTAGAAGTATTATATAGGCTTGTCCAGTTTTTATCCTTCTCTGGGCCTACGTTTAGAGAAAGGACAGCAGGTTAGTTAGACCTGTCACTTGACATTCTTAAGTTTTCACCTAGAAGTTAAATGGGACAGAAGATAAAAACCAACACAGATACAAAAGGTTCTCATATTGGAAAAAATGAAATATATTTTGACATGTTTTAATATATATATGAGCATGTTTGAGCATATATTTTACCTGTATTTTGGCATTTTCATGGTCTGTTCCTCCTAAGACATATAATATCAACAACAGAATAATGAATTCTAGAAAAGCACTGAATCTGAGCAGTGGCATGAGACACAGGATATTTTTCCAGCCATCCAGTGGTTGCTTTCACAACTGTGAGCACATGATGCTTGCCTTGGTAGGTTTGTGGGAATGTGATACAAGAAATCTGATAGGTCTCCCCATATTTGTATTTCAGCCATCGCCCTCTATACAAGAGAGGCTGTAACTTCTTGGCTCACTTGATTGCAGCATGTTTCACATTCATGAATAACCCTTGCAAGAGTCCATGGTCAGGCCCACCCTTCAATTACAAGCCCATCTGTATGCTGCATCTCGTCCTTGATGGCCTGAGGTGCCATAGACCCACCCAGATATAAATGATTCACCCTGATGTTGCCAGTCTTGATCCAACTGATCCACTTCCACTTGCTGGTTGTTTTGATGGTCTTCAGTGGCCTGACTTGGGTATATCTACGTGACACACTTTTACAACGAGGTTCTCTACCCAGGCAGCAATATCTTGCCACAATATGGCAGCCCAGATGAGTTTGCCTTTGTATTGCCAGTTGCTCTGCTTCCATTGTTGTTGCCACCCCAACAGGGCATTTGCCATCCTCGATGAGTCAATGCAGAGGTAAAGCACTGGACATTTCTCTCGTTCAACAATGTCCAAAGCCAGTTGGATGGCTCTCACCTCTGCAAATGGGCTTGATTCCCCTTGTCCTTCAGCAGTCTGTGCAACTTGTTGTGTAGGACTCCACACAGCAGCTTTCCACCTCCGATGCTTTCCTACAATATGGCAGGACCCATCAGTGAACATAGCATATTGCTTCTCATTTTCTGACAATTTATTGTACAAAGGGACCTCTTCAGCACGTGTCACCTCCTCCTCTGGTGACATTCCAAAATCTTTACCTTCTGGCCAGTCCATGATCAATTCCAAGATTCCTGGGCCACTGTGGTTTCCTATTGGAAATTGGATTTCCTGTTGTGTGATCAGTGTGATGTACTTACTCCAGGTAGGAGTAAGTTACACCATCAGTAGGATGACGTGTAGAAGAGACTCTTCCTATGAATATCCAGCTAAACACTGGCAGTCGAGATGCCAAGAGTACTTGTGCTTCAGTACCAACCACTTCTGAAGCAGCTCGAACCCCTTTATATGCTGCCAATTTCTCTATTTCAGTTGGATTATAGTAGGTCTCAGATACTCTGTATCCCTGAATCTAAAACCTGAAGGGTCGACCTTGAGTGTCCCCTGGTTCTTTCTGCCAGAGACTCCAGGTAGGGCCATTCTCTCCAGCTCATTCTTTATATCTTGCCCTGTCCAGACTAGCCCAAGGGCTACGGCATGAATGATCTCTCATTTAATTTGTTCAAAAGTTTTTTGTTGCTCAGGGTCCCATTTGAAATTGTTCTGCTTCTGAGTCACTTCATAGAGGGGGCTTACCATCTGACTGTAATTTGGAATATGCATCTGCCAGAAACACATAACACCTAGGAGAGCTTGTGTTTCCTTTTTGCCTGTTGGTGGGGACACAGCTGATATTTTGTTGATCACATCCAAATACTGGTTTGGTAGATACTAGCCAGGGCACTGCACAGTGCAGTAAGTTGTACCTCTTTGGAATGACCATGACTTTTTTTTTCAAGTACTTCATGAGTATCTTATAGTTGTTAGTCAAGTTCCAGTCCATTGCAGGTAAAAAGTTCTCTAAGTACCTGCCCATATTCTCCCACGAGAAATGCCACCTATGACCACCCAGCCTCAGGGCAGATCTCTGGGTGATTGTTTTAAATAGTTGTTTAACCCTGAACAAGACCTGAAACACATTCAGGAGACATAGCAATAGGAGCATACTGGCTTTAACATCCCAAGGATATTTGAAATTCTTGAAAGCTGGTGTAATTAGCCTCAAAGAGAAAGGGAAGGTGAAAGAGTAGGGGAAATTATCCCCCTCTGCATTCCTCATAGATTGGTTCTCCAAGGAGGAAAGTTGAAGTGTGTGATTAGTAATAATTTCTGAGACATGGCACCCAAGGTATGGAATTAACAGCAATATTGAATAAAAACACCAGATTAGTCTCTTGATCATAAACCAATATTATACAGTACAGCAAAATTATTATCCTGATTCATCTCCCAGAAGTGATAAACACTACCATAGGGAATACATATTGCAAGTAAGGATTTACATACCACAACCATGTGAACAGGTAAAAAACCATTGTGACCAGTGACTATTAATTTAATATAATGAATGCTTCTAACAAATTTATTTTAACGTGCTCTGGTCAGATGCTCTATGTTGGGCACCATTGGCTATTCTGGTTTAACCCCAGCCAAACCAAGCACCAGACACGTGCTCACTCACTCTCACCACACTTGATGGGAGGGGAGAAAAAATCAAAAATGTGAAAGTAAGAAAATTAGTGGATTGAGATAAGAACAACTTAATAATTGAAATAATATTAATTAAAAAATAATAAGAATAAGAATAAGAACAAATTGAAATGAAAAGGAAAACAACAAAAAGAGAGAGAAACAAACCCCAGGAATAAACAGTGATGCAATCACTCAGCACCCATCAACAAAACCAATCACTGCTTCCTGGCCAACTCTCTTCAGTTTACACACTGAGTGCCCAGTGAGGGAGCATGACATCATATGGTATGGAATGTGCCTTTGGCCAGTTTGGGTCAGCTGTCCCAGCTATGCTCCCTCCAGCTTCTTGTGTACCTCCTCGCTGGCAGAGTATAGGAAGCTGAAAAG
>NW_010257283.1:23891-47960 GCF_000690775.1 Eurypyga helias
CACCCCTTAGCAACAGCCAAAAACATCAGTGTGTTATCACATTATTCTCATGCTAAATCCAAAACACTGCTAGAAGGAAAATTAACGCTATCCCTGCCAAAACCAGGACATTCCCCATCTTTTTCATAAGCACCCTTTAAATATTGAAGGGCTACAGTAAGGTCTCCCTGGACTCTTCTCTTCCCCAGACTGAACAACCCCAACTCTCAGCCTTTCCTCACAGGAGAGATGTTCCATCCCTCTGATCATTTTTGTGGTCATCCTCTAGGCCCACTCCAACAGGTCCATGTCTTTCTGATACTGAGGACCCCACTGGACACAGTACTCCAGGTAGGATCTCAGCAGAGCAGAATCATCTCCCTTGTCCTGCCAGTCACTCTACTTCCCATGCAGCCAAGGATACAATTGGCTTTCTGGGCTGTGAACGTACATTGCTGGCTCATGTCCATCTAATACTTACACTGAAATCAATGTAATCAATTTAAATCAAATGGCTCTCTTGTTAGTAACCGAAAGCATTCAGATGTTCACTTGTGTTCATATAAGATCACAGCTGAGATATTTATCTGAAACTTGCAATTTTGTAATGAGGCTGAAGGTAATGTAACAGTAGTGTTTACAAAGTCTTTTGGCAATTTTGTATTTCTTAGCAAGTGAAGAGCCATATAACATAGAAACTTGTCACAACCATTTTTATTTAATGTGAACAACAGCTTAATTTACATTTGTTTCAATTTCAGATTGTGACTCACCTCACTATTTATTTTAATTATATTTGTTCAAGCCTTCTTTGAATTTACTGAGTTCTTTGGGAAGACAGTGTCAAGATGTATACAGCTTGCTTTACACTGCTGACCTTCAGTCTTTTATAAACTGCTGACTTGCAAAATTAGTTAACAAAGTAGCCCATCTATGTGGAGCTCTTTGTATGGAGAAATGTATGTTCATTAACTTCACTGAGCTCTTGAATAGTTTTATGACGTGTACTTCAACTTGTTATTCATACCTGAGGTAGCTATTTAAAGCAGGATCAGGTCTTATTACATAGTCCACATCTTTTGTAGTGTAGACAGAGCTTGAGAATCTACTTTTGTTTCCCTGAATCAGTTAAAAAGTTGTTAGGCATATCACAAACCACACAGGATATACATACATGTTAAGGTAGATGTTATTTTTATTTAGGGGGGCAGGAAGGGGGAGGTATGCACATCAGTCCTCATTTTTTCATGTGGCCATTAGACTTTATTTGACAAGGGGTATACACTACCAGCCTTATCTGTTCCACATGGGGTATACCCTACCAGCCTTATCTACTCCATCAATATCCTATTCTTGATTATCTAGGACATCCAGATGCAGTCCTAAATTTGGATGTAAAGGCTTTAATTCACTGTGTGAGGCTGACAAAGAGGACTAAGCACATGTCAGAGCTGTGCTTTCCTTCTGAAAAGACAGAGAGTATAAGACATCATAAAACTCCTCTGAGCCATGGACTCAAAGCGGCAGAAATTTTGCAGGAAGCGAAAGGAGAGCCTTTGAGAGAACTGTGCTGGTCATGTTCCAGTCAGTCTCCAGCACATGTAAATAGACATAACCTCACTGTCAGGAGAACACAGGCAATAAGGCTGTAATGTTTAATCCTTGTGAATAAGGTATTTAAAGAGGGCCAAAGTATAGTAAAAACAATCAGATGCTGTTTACTCCTTCGCTAGTGAAATCTGTGAATATATGGAGCGTGCTGTGGTGGGAAAAGAGAAAGCAGCCATCTCTACCATCAATGACTGCTACCTTCTGTTCTGGATGGAAGAATCATTTTTTAAATTTCTTTTCCAAATCCGAACATTGTCAGAGCAGAATGTTTTCAAATGTTTTCTTTGGGTATTATGAAAATGCATGATCCAAAAGAAATAGTTATTTTGAAATTATGTTCTCTGTTGAATGGCATAGATGCATCTATGAATACGATACTGCTGAAGGCTTTTATTTCTGCTGGGAGTGAATCTGTTGGCTCCATGATGTGTGGGGGTGAGGTGTTGGGTTCCCACAAATACACCATGAGAAAGCAGTCTTTTACTTCTTTTACATGAAAGACAGTCTGAATGTATGAGTTTATTAATTAGTGTGTGGGACTTGATTCCTCTTATTTCAGTCTAGGCTGTAAGAGCCTCTAGTTCAGTCACTATGAGTACTCTACCCCAGTAAAGTACTGATGCATTCTTTCTGCAGGTACCATTCTTTATGCAAGTCATTGTATAATCCATCCTAGTATATCTAAGGGAAGTGGTGTGTCTCTCAACAGAGAGTGAGCTGTCCCAAAACTACTCCTAGCAGTCACACAATGGGGATTTACCCATGGTTCAGGATGAACACAGACTGTGTGGCCGATGCCAGTGAGACCCTGAGTTCCAGTGCAGGAGCTAGTAACTAAAGAGAAAGGAGTCTGCCTCCTTTGCACTACTTGTGTTTCAGTGTTGCTGCAGAGCTGATTGTAAAGATGGCTTCTTGACCTCCCATTTTTGTGCCTTCCTTTCCTGGTCATTCTGATATTCTCGTTGCACTTACTTCTTGTTTCTGTGTCAAGGACACTGTAAACCTTCAAACTGCCAAATGAATATTGTGAGCAGACTTGGAAACCAAGAGATAATTTCATCCACTCTATGGACATTGCATTTACTAACTTTCATGAGGCTGGTTTCTGGTTTACTATTCTGTAGGGAAGAAAGGGAACTGCATGAGAACTTCCCATGACAGGAAGTACTTTTCTCCTTCATAGTGCAAGAGACATAGAAATATTGCAATGACCTATCATAGAAAATTTAAAAAATAAATTATAAAGGGTGAGGGTAATGTCTTACTTCAATAAAAAATTCAAACATCTCATATAGGGGTACTTTAAACTTACAGGTTGTTTTGAAAAGAGAACGGAAATTTCTGAATGGATAGCAATACCAACCTTTCAACACTGGGCGTTTTACTTCCCCCAGTCGAAATACTAGTCACTTAGATCATGTCTGTTAAATATTTCCCTGTCATTAGTTTTCATTTTCCTATTGAAAAGTGTTGCCCTGAAGAATGTACAGCTAGTTCTTCTAAACGGCAAGTGAAGAAAGCCTGTTCTTGTGTCTGGAAGAGAATGCTTAGCATAGAATGTATATCTGTTGAACATACTTATCCTCAGAGTTACCTCAAAATCCAGGAAACTCTGGAGTAACAGGCCACCTAATGGCTACCGCAATATCCATTCTCCAGTAATTTATCCATCGCATGAGCTACACAAAGATTAATCCTGCTTTGAGTGTCAGAGAATATCGGATAAAACTGGTAATCATATCCAGCGTGTTCCTCAGTATCTATTCTCTATGCTACCATAGCTCTCATTAAATAGACACGTTTCTTGTGTATACAGCTACAATGGAGAGAAAGTTGTGTAGGATCCATGATATTCTATGCCAGCCTTTTCTGGATTACAAATCCAGATCCAGTTTCTAATACAATACCATTAGCACTATTGTCTTCTATTTTACTGTCTGATTTTAGAGTGTTGTTGCTGTGTCTCTGCTGAATCAAACCTCAGTAACCTGAAGCTAGGTACCTAGGTACTCTGTATTAATTCCTGGGTTTTTTGACAGCCATATTTATACAAATACAACAAAAATGGATTATTTCACTTTTCATCCAGTCCTACGCAGCTCTACTTCCTATTAGTCTGTAAGTCTAAAAATAAAAAAAAAATATTTTAAAATCTGGAAAATCACTAGAATTCTTAGGCCAAGAAAATTTTGAAAATGAACATTTCCAAATCTGAAAAGGAATCTGGGGCTTCTTTATAGCTTTATATATTAAACCACAACACAACCACATAAACATAGAAATAAACGCCATTGTGATTATTGGGTTTTCTCACTTTGACCTCTTAGTGAGAAAGCCCTGTGTTGCCTGTCCTCACAGGAAGAGACACTATTTAATAAAGCCCCACTTTCCCATTCTGCTGGAGCTCCATGAGCTTCCTCAGACAGCAGAATGGCCTGACCCATTTTCTTGACTAACATGCCAGTTTCATGTGTAAAGATTTTCACTTGCATTTCCTAGGATATAATTACCTTTTTGGGGATTTATTCACTGCTTTGTGGAGATTTCAGCTTCTTCCATGGCTTACATAGAACAGAAACAGATTTGAAGTCGCTTTGCGCATTTCTTTATTTAAACTATGAAAACACTCAATACACTTTATACCCAATAGATGGCAGTGAAACACTGAAAATCCACCACCGTTGTTGAAGTTTTTATTATTAATTGTCTTCTGCAGTAAAAGTAACCAGCTACTACCCAACATTCCTCCTTAACAGCAGGAAAAATTCCACCACCCTCTGGATTCTGAGCTGCTGTTTCATAGGACTCTGACATTTTAACATGCATCATAATCTAACCTTTGCCGTCTGATAGGTTTTTGTGACTGCTTTCTCTGCTTGTCTTCCTCATCTCTTAGCTCTTGTCTCTGTGCCTCTTGTTTATTAGACGTCAATCACTTTTGACAAGGCGATGAGGAATTCCTTCCAGGGCTTATTTCTTGATCAAAATAGCATAATCTCTTCAGTGTCTTCAACTGACCTGCTGAGTATATAAAGATCTTTCTGTGTTTACTCTTCTGAGACATATAGAAACTTGTACTGCATTACCTGAAGATTTTATATCAACTGCATAAAAAAAACATGCAGGTTTTGCAGCAACGAAGGGAAGGAATTGAGTGTGGAGTTTAGAGGATTTTTTTCCACTGTGTGATATTCCAAGTCTCCTTTGATAGCTGTAGGAGTTTTCAGAAAATCTTAGAGACAATATTTTGTATGTTGTTGACTGATTGTTCCCAAGGACCTTGTTGCTGCCTTTTCACCATGAGGCTTCATGCTAAAACTGATAATTTATTTGCACTTCAAAAAAATGTGAACTACAAAAAATGGTGATGTGCTATTTTTATGACTGTGCTTTCAGTCTAATAAGATCTTCAAAGAAAAGTTCCATCAAAGCAATATTTGCTATTTGAGAACTACCTGGGAGGGCAGAAGGTGTGAAATATTTCCAAAAGGTTGTGCATGATGTCTGATAAACAGAAAAATTACACACCCACAATATAAACATACTTGTTATTTGTGCTGCACAACACAAATCTCTTTCCTACCTTGCGGAACATATGCATCTTTAATAAAGAAATTGTATTTGTAGTTACATTTAGTAAGGGAGTTGCTTTACGGCTTCTTGTGGGAGTATGAAACTTCTCTGAAGTTTTGAGGTTTTGTCCTCATGCCCTTCAGATGGTTGGCTAACTTTTATGGAATGGTGTTCATACACAGAAGAGCCCTTGACAAGAAGACTAGTATGAGAAGGAGACAAAGCAAAGACAAGATAGTCTGCAAAACTAAGTAGGGAAGGTTCCTACGTAATGATTTTACCTGTCACATGCTGATATTCTCTGCAAGGGAAGATTTCTACTTACTGTTTTCATTGGTTTACCTCGGCTGTTTCCATAAGGACTAAATTTAACATCTGTCTTGTGATATGGAATACTTAAGGGCATATTGTAGGCAAAGGTGTTGGGGACTGGCCACTGACTCTGTGTTCCAGTGTTGCCTTTCTAGCAGCAAAAGCCCAAAATACAGGCCTGCCACTTTGTGGTCCCTGTAGTGCAGCAGCTATTCCACCCAGTCCCTAAAGACTACAGTTTGCAACACAGATTCAGATTTTTTGCTTTGGTAGTAAAAAGAATAATAAAACTGGCCATGCTTTTTTTTTTTTTAATGTCAGTTACCATGCAGTAATTTTTTCCTAACTTCAATATTCATATCTTTTTGGCCCACACCTCTTTCCTGTAGCATTATAATAGCTCAGTGGTTTGGATGGGGATGATACATCTTTGAATATCATGTCAAGGATCAGCATAAATAGTTCAAAGAACTGTTTTGGCATTGGATCAAAATTCACTTGAAAAAAATCTAAGCTTGTATTTATACAATAAACTGTGCTAAACAATGTAATTATTGTTCATCATGTCAATTTGAATAAACTTGAAAGGTTTCACTATTTTTAATGCCATTGTAAAAATGTACCAAAAGTGAAAAACTGAATACTGTGTATTTTCTATTGAACCACAAAAGAAGCCTACATCCAGATAATACTAAGGGTCTCATTAAAAAACCACAAACTCCTGAGAATTTAGAGTTAAGGCTAAAAATACTGTCTTAACTTATTTTATTGCATTTAGGTACTGAAGAGGTGGAACTGCAATACCTACACAGAACGGGGTTAGTTAAGGATCCTAAACAGAGTTTGAAAATATCCACAGACACAGCATTATATGTCGCCAGTCCCATTTATGGATACTGCTATATTAATGACACAATATTTGTTTTAGCGGCCACCAAATATCTTTGCCAGATTAAACATTTGTAATCTGGATCCAACTTTAATATACTCTTTCAAATGGGAAAGCCACAAACAGCTATAGGCAACATCAACATAGTCTCCCTCAATCTGTTAGTTTGTCAGAATTGCAGACAAGGTAGAGCCAGTAATAATAAGCACCTTCCATGAGGACATTAATTAAAATGTTAAAATAATGAGACTCCTTGCTATGAACAAATCTGAGTTTAGCATGCTGCAAGAAAATCCTACGCTATTTCAACAAAAGACTAGCAGTGAACTCTAGTCACTGCTAGAGTGACTAGAGTTCTAGAGTGACTTCTCTAGAAGAAGAGAATGGGGAGAGAAGAAAGCTAATTGCAGAGTACCATAAAAGAATCATTAATTAATTCTGCCTTATTTAGCCCATATCCAGATATCTGTGAAAACTTATGTTTCTGTAATGGCACACAAAATACCTGCAAACATACTGAAGCAGTTTTAGATTTGTTCAGGAAAAAACTCCCAATAGCCACATTGACAGTTTGCCTCTCTCCATGATTAAGCAAAGAAATGTCTATAACTGCAAAGTCACTGAGTTTTGGGCTGCCTTGATTAAATGCTTTGTGATTGGGCCCCAAGTCTTCCAGAAAGAGCTTTTCAGGGTGTGGGAAGAGGAAACTTGCTATGTTAAGCTAAGGGCACCATGTGTTGCATGGGTGTTCTTTATCAAATTTTACAGTAATGATTTTTTTCTGTTATTCAGTGGTAGGACAAACTTGCAGACCACTACTTTATCATTTGGACAACATAAGATCCATAAATCCTCCCTTTTCTACCTCACTCTGTATTATCTGTGTAAGGGTGCCTGTGTCCTGTCAGTTCTGCAGATGGGGCTGAACATGCTCCAACACTGAATATGCTCCAACCAGGGCAATTGAGTCCAGCAACTTGGAGCTGGCTTACTCAAAGACAGGGACATTTTGAGTGATGTTATAATTATCTGACTCCGTTTTTAGACTGCAGCTTCCTCAGCTGCTCTGGGCTACATGATGAAGGGGAATATCTGGAAGAGCTCAGGATAGGCAGGTGCCTGAACAAGACCAATCAAAACACTAAGAAATGGGGAATAACAGTTAAGAGCATTCAGAAGTAGGAGTGGAGTTAGACAGAACCAGATGGAGAGACACAGGACCTTCTAATACTGAAGAAGGATTTATTTCCTTCTGAGACTTGCCAGGAAATCGTGTACATTGGGTCAGGTAGGAAATGTTTGACACAGCAGGCAGCAGCGAAAGGGCTGGGCTAATAGCCTGTGTTCAGATATAAAAAGATACAAATCCTAACAAGGCTCTTTTCAGCATGGGACTCAGTGCTGCTAAACCGATGGCTCCTGCCTTTTGGCCAGCTTGTAAACACAGGAGCTACAAACACAACTTCCTAACACAACCTTTTAACCTTAAAATGAATAAACTTACTGCAAAAAAGAGTTTTTTCTATTCCAGACAATGTTAGAGGCCTTATCTATTTGCTTTGTTTATTAGAAAGCAGCTAAGTTTGAGAAAAAAACTTGTGTGTGGAAGTAAGCCACTTAGTAGTGAACTAATTAAAATTCTTCAGATTTGGCTTTTTAGGGTTATGACATGTTTTTACAGTGTATAATAGTCTGCAAGCACACAATCCAAAATATGTTGCCACTAAAGTACCTGGGTTTTTTGGTTGGTTGCTTGGTTTTTTGGTTGTTTTACTGTGGTTACTTTATTAATAGATCCATAGCATGTACAACATCTGCCCCTTGAAAGATCATAGCTGAAGGGAGTGGCATTGATTTATAAAATTAGTTTTGAGTGCTTCTATTGATTTCTCTTACAGAAAATATGTTTAAAGGATGGCACTCTTGAGAATCCTGATAGATCAGGAAATAAATCAACTAGGTTATAACTCTGTGTCACACTTTTTCTGCTTTTTGAGGAGCTCAGATAAGCAAAAGATTAGCCAAATCAAACTCTGATTAAGTGCTTTGAGATGCAACATATATATTTGCATCCAGCGGTTAAAATTGCATATTAAAAAGTAATCTCTATTTTTAGAAACACCTGTATAAAAAAAAAAAGAAGGCCCACTATTCTTTCTTATATCCTCATCCATGAAGGAAGCTGGTTAGTGTACTTGCATATGCCAGGTCATTTTAACCAACATTTGTACATCCATAGCCAGCAATTACACAAGGTTGCAGGACATCCAGAGACTCACAGGAAAGCCTCTGCCTCTTCTCGTAAACCAGAAATGGACTCCAACAAACAAATATTTACTCAGATCTGTGAGTCACAGATGCTGTAACTTCAGTTTACAGCTTCGTCTTCAAGCCTGCAAAGAACATCCAGTTAATATTTACCAACTACAGCAGCCTGCCATGTGTGCACTTTTGCTTTACTCCAGAAGTGTAAGCTCTATGACTTGATTCTGTGTCTCTTTTAAGTAGAGATATAGGAATCAGTTATATAGAGAATTTGATTATGTATATTTAAGATTACATTTAAGAATGTAATTACCTTTTCTGATATTTAGCATGAGGAAAAAAAGCAAGATTGTTTGTTATTTTGGTGCCTGACCTGAATTTGATATATTCTTGTACTCAGGGACTGATCCAACACCTACTAAAGTTAGTGGAGACATTGTGTTCTTTTTCCATAGCAGATGGTCTCAAATTAATTTATTTGTGATGTATTAATATAAAATACTTTCTTTGCTAATCATCAACAAACTTGAGAAAATTACTATATGTGGAAAAAATTCTTAAAATGTGTAAAAAGGTAAAATTCATAAAAAGTGTCTTTTCCAAGCCCATTAACATGCGCAATGTTCAAAAGATTAGTAGTTTAAAATATGCAGATGGATCAGAAGACACAACTGTGTTCACAGGGTATAATTTTTGGTGATGTGGTATGAGAGTTGCTGTCTACAGGGTGTAATGATCTGTGACCACAGACAAACTGACCCCAGGATCATCAGCCAACCACAAACAGAGCACTGGGATTTAAATGTGGCTTCCAAAACCACAAACCTCCACCCACTGAGCTAAAACAGCAACTCTACTAGATCAGCTAATAGAGGGGACTGGTGAACAAACACATGAGGAGGTGCATCATGTTTTCATTGCAGCACACGTGTATTTCAGTGATCACATCATTAGCAGGTACCAGAAGGTTAAGGAAAATAAAGGTTTCTTACACACAGACAGAGGCTGTACAGTGGGAGATCTATATTTGACAGCAGCCTTGGGACACGTTTGGTCCCTTTTTAAATAGATGAGCATTCTCTCTGGCTAGCGTCCCCTTTGGAGCCTCTTCTCAGCCCTGCCTAATTCATAATGATTCAGTGTTTTCTGTCTTCATAGAGGTGGAGTGCTGTGATAGAGCCAAATAAACAGGAAAGTATTGGATGTACTGGAGAAAATTAAAGGTTCAAAAGGCAAAGCTTAGTAACTACTAAACCCATGACTCCTATCTGAGGGGGAAAACCAAAAAGAACAAAACCTAAAGAGGGAGAATATTCATAAACCAAGAGATGTCATTCACATTATCAGCTCCAACAATTAATTCCTTCTGTGCCAGGTTTCCATAAGATCATGTTAAAACTGGAGAAAACAAAATGCTTCATCTGGCTAGGCTTCATCAGGAGCCTTTGTCATACTTCTCAATTCACTCGTGTGGCTGTTATAATAAACTTACCCAGGGACAATATTTACAAATCTTCAACATTGAGGTTAAAAATGAAGTGAGGATGAAGGTGAAAAACAAGTCATCTTTGGTGGAAACTCTGAAAGACTGAAAGACTCACAACAGCTGAACACAGCTTTGCAAACAGGCCTTCAAGTACTTAAATGTTCCATCTGATCAAATCCATATAAGGTTTAGGATTATCTCTTCTATAATTCCTTCTATTTACAGACAATATACTTTTTAAAAAAGCAGATGATGCCATCATGTTGCAGAAATGTGAATAGGTGGAAATAACTGGATTAAAAAAACCACTGGAAATAAAAATCATCAAAAATGTACATACATTCTCCCTGGATATTTACATTAAAATCTCTAATCCCAGAGGATTTGAAATGAGTCTGTTCATCTTGTTCAATTAAGTCTGAGTTTTGTTGAAGTCTGTGTTCCTCAGAGACATTTTTCAGAAACTTTTCAAGTAATTATAGTGAAAACATTATAAAATTAACAATCAAAAGCCAGATCTTCAATGACTATAAAATATCAGAACTCTATTGATCCTGTCATTCTGGATCAGAAGGAAATAGGATTACTTCAGTCAGAAATACTAGGAAAAAAATAAAAGTAACTCTAATATTTGCTTTCTTCTCCCTTCCCAGTCTTTTGACTGCCTGTTAAATTATTATCTGACCATAATGGCTACTTAAGCACCTAAACTCCAGAAAAATTTTGTTTCAAGTCAACACTGACAGTTACAAAACTGCCATCTAGGACTATCAAAACTTTGCTTCTTTAGAGCCTCTATTTCCATTGCTAATGTTGCTGTGATACCAAAACCTTATAACTAGGTATGTACATATCTGCCTGCAATCTGACAGCAGTAAACTGCAGATGCCTATTCTCATAGCTCAACTCCTTCAGGGCTCATAAAATGTGCATTCCTTCACTTCTCTCAAAATACATTTTGATTTGGTAGATGATCATGCTTATCAACACCTCTCCACGTTCCCCCTTCCCACACATTCCCAAGCCTGCTGAAAGAGTAATTCCTGTTTTACTCGATAGACCAGTCATTAAAGCTCTGTGTGCTTTTAAAATTTTTGATCCCTCCTTCACCAGAAACTTTTTTCCACTCCCAGAAGACAACATAGACTCCCAGGCTATCGTATATTCCAGGATGGAATCTGTGTCACTTTCTCTTGTGGGTCACATTGAATATTGAATTTCATGTTGAAGGAGAAAAGGAATCAGAAAGTGAGAATACTTGTCCAATGAGTTAAGGAACTCCCTGGAAAGGGCAGACTGGGAGCCTCTACTTACTCAAATAACTTATTTCTCTGAAGCGGAGCAGCTTCACCAAGACTAGGAAGAGATCTCAGGAAGAAATTCTTCACAGAGAGGGTGGTGAGGCAGTAGAACAGATTGCTCAGAGAAGTGGTGGATGCCCCATCCCTGGAAGTGTTCAGGATCAGGCTGGATGAGGCTTTGAGCAACCTGGTCTAGTGGAACCATGGAAGGAGGATTGGAACTAGATGGTGTTTAAGGTCCGTTCCAACCAAACTATATTTCTATGAGTCTTGCACTAAACCATTGCATTACCACAGCACCTTAGAGCTGTGGTTTTAAGCTCCTTTAGGCAAGGAAGGGGGCTCAACTTTCAAGCCAGTTGTCATACACAAAACAAAGACACTGAGAAGTGACACAGATACCTATTACTAAAACCATATCCTGATCTGGTGTTTTGGAAAGAACCAATCTGTTTGTATTATCCACTCAGATTGAATATCAACCAGAAAAGTTTCGAAAGTTTATAATTTTGCCTCCAGTTTATATTTAGCAGTCAAGTTATTTATTCCAGTAATAATAATTCTTTTTTTCTGGCTTATGGAATTAAAAAAAGGCTATTTTTGCTGATTTGTACCTTTATAAAAATAGTCAATATATTAATTTATTTTGGATTTTGTTTTTGAATAAAAGTCTCTGAATCATTGACTGAAAAACATGTACTAACGTTTTGTATATATATGGTAATATATACATAAGTGTTTATACTGTAACAAAATAGTCCCCCAAAACATTGGACACAGGAGCAAAGGCAGAAATATTTTTATGAAGAAACTTGTAAGTTTTCCTAGTGAAATATTTTGGGTCACACTTTGCTTCTAGGTTAGCAGAGGAAATAACAATGAAAAACATTCCTTTGGAAGTTTTGAAAGATACCTGAGAAGTTCCAAAAATTTGCTATCAAACACATTCAGTATCTTCTGGAAGAAACTAGTAACATAATCTGAGGTCAAACATGTTTCTCACTCAGGAGTGGTCACTGTCTATTCCCAAGAGACATTTCATTACACTAAATTCTGCTTTTCTACCTATTAAGCTATAAAACCATGATTATACAGCTCTTTACTAATGCCTCCGTAATGAGGTGTAGTTAGCTCAGCACCATGGGAGGTTTGATTCCACTGATGGTTTCCTGTCCCTACATGAAGGATAGAGTTTTTTGAGTTTTGGATTGGGATTTTTTCCCTTTAATGAACAATGTGTTTATGATGTCCTTCTGCCAGCTCCAGGGGAATGTAACAGCTTCAGATTAATGGCATAAACTCAAACAGAGGTGCTGGACTATTATTAAAAGGGGCTGTCTCCTATTCAGCACTACAAATGGAGTCACACAGTGGAACTGCTGGGCCTTTTCCATCTCTTGACTGCGTGGAGTTCCCCCCAGTCTTGTGGTGAAGGGACAAGGCAATTGCCAAGGAGCTAATGATCTCGGAGACAATGGGAGGGTCTAAAAAATAAAAAAAGAAAAAAAGGAAATGTTCAATTAACACCCTTTTAGAATTTATAATAAGGCTCAGACATAATTATACTGTCTGGCGTTAGAGGCATGTGTCTCATTGTTATATGTATTTATGTATGTTTTGGCAAGGAAGACAAGATCCTAGAATTTTTCATAATGAAAACCTTGCTGTTGTTAACTTCACCCTACATTCTTGCAATTGCACTTCATTCCAATATTTTCATATTCTTTTTTCCTACAAATAACTCTGTTGGAAATAAAAGATTGTTTTGAAACCAACTGTTATTTTCCTTTGAAAATAAACATCTCTTTGCATTTCTCAGTAGGGAACTTGCTTTGAGCTTACTCATGATTTTCATACTCTTCCTTCTGAGCACTTCAGGTCCAAGCTTTCCCTATGCCTGCAGCAGATGCACAAAAAATAGACCCCTTTAAGAGCTACACGAAAAACATGGAGCTTCAGACTCCTACTCTAGTCCCTGTGGTACAGCACTGTTGTGGTTTATCCCCAGCTGGCACCTAAGCACCACACAGCTGCTCGCTCACTCCCCTACAGTGGGATGAGGGAGAGAATCAGAAAAATAAAAGTGAGAAAACTCATGGGTTGAGATAATAGGTAAAGCAAAAGCCATGCACACAAGCAAAACAAAACAAGGAATTTATTCTTCACACTTCCCATCAGCAGGCAGGTGTTCAGCCGCCTCCAGGAAAGCAGGGTTCCGTCATGTGTAACAGTTACTTTGGAAGACAAATGCCATCACTCTGAATGTCTTCCCCTTCCTTCTTTTTCCCCAGCTTTATATCATGAACATGACATCCTATGGTATGGAATATCCCTTTGGTCAACTGTCCCAGTTGTGTCCTCTCCCAGCTTCTTGTGCAGCCCCAGACTACTCATTGGTGGAGTGGGGTGAGAGGCAGAAAAGGCCTTGACTCTGTGTAAGCACTGCTCAGCAATAAAAAAAACCATATCTATATCACCAACACTGTTTTCAGCCCAAATCCAAAACATAGCCCATAACAGCTGTTATGAAGAAAATTAACTCTAACCCAACCAAACCAACACAAGCACATTTCCTCTATAAATCCAGATGTGCTCAGATGCAGTCACCTCTTGGTAGAGCTGAGCAGATACTTAAGCGTCTCTATGATGCTCTTACTATGATTTCTTACTTCTGTCTCTTGTGAAAGGGTTAAACAAGCTACTCACCTAATGAGCAGCTAACTGTGCAAGCATACCTCCAGGATCAGGTTTAGCACAAAATATTGATGTCACAGTTAGAAAAATCCTTGCTTTTGTTTTGTCTCACTGGTCCCATAAATAAATGTCAGCTGGAATGTCATCAGTAAGGATTGAGTTTACCCCACTGTCTAAAGGGAATTTGAAGACTGAGTAAGCACTTGTGTTCCTGAACGTTTTACGATGACCCCCGTCATTCTTACCTCAGCATTTCCTAATGGATCCTGTGGGCAGTTTCTCACCCAGAGCTAGCTGTTTCACACTCCCCATTCAATGCCTCAATTGACTAAAACTAAGGCGTTAAATTCTTCTAGGCAAAAGGTTAAAAAGGCTTCAGTGCCCATCCTTAATACAGCTAAGCCCTTTTGCTCAACTGCTTTAGGAGGTCTTTAGCAAATGGGAGCACGGAGTCCACAGTTCAAGGACGTAAAGTATTCCAGCAGCAATTCCCAAACTATGTCAGGAGAAACGCAACCAGAAAGTCCTTTCCCACACTAGCACATTAGGTAGGTCTAGTAGTAGGCAGCAGCAACCGTTACGCTCATCATACTTGCTCACTGCTAAATAAGTTTCCTTACCTGCTGCAGAAGGGAGCTGGTGCCAGGTCTCACTCCTTCAAGAAGACAACACTGTCCTCTTTGAGAAGATCACAGTTTTGTGTCTTCCACAGCACATGGCCCTTGGCAGGTGATAGTCAAAATGCCAAGCAGTAGTGTTGCAACTGTAGGGTAGACATGGGAAGTGACGGTTCCCACATGTTAACAAGTTATGGCTGCTCTCTCTTCTACAGGGTAGACATGGATCAGCTCACCAGCATGGCTAAAAATCATACTGTCTACAGCATGTCACAGATATTGATATGCTAACAATTGTTCTTGTCACCTTTTATCCTAGTATAAGTAGTGGTATAGAACTAGATACCAAAAAGAGTCCACTTTTTATTAAAATTCTTTTCTACCAAGAATCTTGAAAAAGTCAATTTACATTAAAAGAAACTCAGTGTTATCTGTATCACAGAATCACAGAATCACAGAGGTTGGAAAAGACCCATAAGATCATCCAGTCCAACCATCAACCCAACGCTACCATACCCACTAGATCATGTCCTCAAGCACCACGTCTACACATTCCTTGAACACCTCCAGGGATGGTGACTCCACCACTTCCCTGGGCAGCCTGTTCCAATGCCTGACCACTCTTTCAGTGAAGAAGTTTTTCCTAATATCCAGTCTAAACCACTCCTGACGCAACTTGAGGCCATTTCCTCCCGTCCTATCACCAGTTATCCAGGAGAACAGACCAGCACCCACCTCCCTACAACATCCTTTCAGGTAGCTGTAGAGAGTGATCAGGTCTCCCCTCAGCCTCCTTTTCTGTAGTTCAAACAGAATGGCAATTCACATATGCTGCATGTAATGATTACAAAATGTGATTTTTAGACTATTTCAAGGACATTTTGATGCTAATAGAGATTAAACCAAAATGAAAAACTGATATTTTACAACTTTCAAAGGAATGAAAACATTTATTTTAAAGAATAAATATTTTCTAAAAAGTAATTATTTTGATCAATCAAAATACATTGTTCTGATTTTGACTTCATATATTATGGCAATATATTTTAGAAATAACACCATAAGAAAAAACTTATATTGAAATTCCCCAAATGCCTTTATTTTCCAAAAGGAAGAAAACATTAGATTAAGATGCTTCAACAGAAATTATTTTTTCAGGACTATCAAACTTACTGATGAAAATTATGCAAAATGAAGCTCTAATTTTTTTTTCCTCTATACTTCATGAAACCTGTTATGGTCATTAAATCTGTCAGAAGGATCACCTGTACTTTCACAGGCCATCAGACAAATCACTGTTATAAGGCATTGGCAGGGAAGCTCAAGCTGGACTGCTAAAGCAACTATCATAGCTCTTTACTCTTCTGCCATATTAATATAAATTCTGCATTTATTCCATGAAGAATGACATTCTACTTACAGAATAAGCATTAGGTTTTGTACAGTTTGCTGTTTTAAAGGATTTTGTAATATCTGATTATAAGATATGCTAATAAATAATGAGAGGAAATGTAACTTGGTGAAATTAGAAGATTGCACAACTAGAATGACATAGTTGGAAAAAACTCAATCATTAACACTCCAGGAGTAGCATCAAATAAGACGCATTGCATAATCTCAACACTTTGTACTCTGAGTCCAACACAAATATCACACAATTAAGCAGCAATAAAAAACATATAACATATATCTTGGCTAATACACCTTCTGAAATGACGATTCATATATTGTCTGACTTGATGTGATGACAGCTGTAGTACTGTACCCCATGGATTTACACATAGCTGTCTAGAACACTTTGTTTTAAGGAAGAAGAGTGGGTGGTGAAATTACCTTTGTTTAGTCATGTTGATTTTCACATGATCTTGCAGATACATCTCATTAAGTAGGTAGAGAACAAGAAGGCTCATTATGTGGTGAGGCCTTAGTTTAGACACTGGGTTTTTTCCTTCACATTTTCAACTCATATGAATGTGGTATGTTCTTTCCATTAAAGGTGCAGCATTAAAGCTCCCACAGGTGGACTCGTGTTAGTAATGGAGCGTGAGCCCACAGCCAGAACACACAAAATCAGCTTAAATAACCCTTCAGATTTAAGCCATCTAATAAATAGCTGTTTTGTTTAAAAGCAGCATATATATTAAAAAAACCAAGGTATTATAATGAGCCACACAGACTTCAATTGCACTTGTTTTAAACGTCCCCGTATCCCATCATCCAACATTATGGCGCTTTCTTTCTCATCCCTATAGCTCCTTAAAATATTTGAGTCGTGTTTTTTTATTAACTGACTGAATTCTGATTACAGTGGTCTACAGGTAGTAACTCTCCTCTTTCACAGATTCACAGATTCAGTGGTAGGGGTTGGAAGAGACCTCTAGAGCTCCTCTCGTCCAACCCCCCTGCCAGAGCAGGATCACCTGGAGTAGATCACACAGGAACAAATCCAGTCAGCCTGGGAAAGTCTCCGGGGAAGGAGACTCCACCACCTCTCTGGGCAGCCTGTCCCAGGGCTCTGTCACCCTCACAGTGAAGAAGGGTTTCCTCATGCTCTAAATATAACTCCTTTTGTCTAAACAAAACACAACATATCCCTTTCCCTTTTCTATACATGAAGGCAGACAGTGAAGGGAAGGTTATACATGGCAGTCCATGGGTGGGTGTCACTATAGTATTAATGACAAAGCTGTTGGCTTCTTCCCTCTGCTTAAAACAAAGCACAAGGAGCACTGTATGGTGAAACTGGAGGATTACAACTCTTCCTCCATTCCTGAAAATCTTCCTTGTTAGGCTAAACATCTGAAAGTTGAAGTTTGACCTATATTTTGTTTTCCAGGGATTGATTGACAGAATTACTTCTTGAGAGAGTGAATGAATCATGTCTTCATAAGACTCCATTAGCAACAAATTGCTATAACTCATATACAGTGTTGAATACAAGATGCATGCTGTCCATAGTTTCCTTTGCTCACAGTCAGAATAGCTGTGATACAGTAGAAGTTAGAACTGGAAAAGACCCATTAGATCATTAAACAGTCACCCAGCCAATGCAAGACTCAGGTCTTAACAACATATCACTTTTTTTCTTTTCTTCAGTACTGTCTTGTGCTTCATGTGACTGACTTATCTTGTACCTTCACTACATTTGGAAAAAGTGGTGTGTATTGGAACTACTCCGCTGCACTTTTCTTTTGTAAACTTTGGCTTCTAAGAACATTTTCTTTGAAAAAAGGGATAAAATAAATCTTATGTCCCCGACTGACTATTAGAGGGTTGAATGTTTTTCAAAAAGAAAAGTTGAAGTAACAGTCCTAATGATAGAGTGATACAGAATGTGGGAGAAAGTTTATTTTGGTATGTGAAAGGGGGCCATAGAATTACAAGTTACAGGGATTAAAAATGATTTAATCAAAAATGGTTTGTCTTTGCCAGCAGATAATCTAAGCTAGAGGTTTCTTTTAACTGTCACTTCAGTTAAATCTAATGGGCATGTTTCTGTCATCTGAATGTTTATTCTGCCTCCGACCTTTATGCAATTCCTCTTTCTCTCACTTTCTCCAATTTCTGCCTTCTCATGGATTCCAGGCTATATTCTGCTTCATTCTCATCCTGCTTTGTTGATCAATTCCTGCAGTTGTATCCTTACTTCTTACTTCTACTTACTCTCACTGATCTACCATATTAATTTTTAATGCAAAATCTATCAGCAAATTTATCTACATGCAAACAGTTCACAAAGTGTATTATTTTCTTCTGCAAATTCTAATCCCTATATCCAGTCAGATTATACCTTTTCCTTTGTCTTTAGCATCAACTTCTTGTTCAAGGAGTGAATGAGAGAAATAACTGAAAAAATAAGTAGGATCTTACTTTCCTCATTTTAGAATACATAGAGTCCAGGCACACCATTCAAATGTATGCAAATCTTAAACTTCTGAAATATAAGGGAAAGCTACTTGCTGAAGGAAATGACAGGTGTGTTGTTTTAAACATATTTTGGCTTATGCATGTGGAGTCTCAGAATTGATTCAAAAAGATATGAATCCTAAGATTCCTTTTAATAACTAGTTTCTCTTCTCAAAAATGTATGTCTCAGAAAGACATTTGTATCTTGAGGAAGGACCAAGAAACTATTCAGGAAAAAAGGGGATCTGATGGTTATTTGGTATAGATTTGTCTATTTAATTTTCAGTGGACCATGTCAAGAATGAGACTGGCCAGATGCTAGGATCTGTAATCTCTTTCCTCTTCATCTATGTAACCTATTTATCCAGCTGTATTTAAGCAATTTTTTTCTGATGCTTTCTTTATGAACATTCATCTTCTAAATATTTCAGCTGCTAATATTGCCATTATGTCACTGACCATACGTATAGTCAGCTTAACTCCTAATTCAAAGTGAAATGACTGCTACAGTTTTGGGTTTTAAGTGGGACAAATCTACCATCCCATAGCTATGTCTAGAGGGAACAGAGAGACAATAAGACAAAGAACCAACTTTGGATCCCATATGTTCTAGCACATCCCTGCCTCCTATAGGTCAGACAGAGAGCAAATGAGCAAATTTTTTTCTTTATTACCCCCTTAATAAAATTATTTTCTCAGTGTTTAGACCCTCTTACTTTCTGTAGCTACCACTTTCTGCATTGCAGCTGAATTATAGGTAGAATATAGCTTAAAAAAACCCTGAACTTTGGTTCTGTCTACTGAGTCATTTTGGTGGCCAGCAGTTGGTTTTGTTGTTGGAGTTGAAAAATTTGCAATTTTATCTTCTTCACAACATCAGGAAAAGCCAGATTACTTAGTATGAGGACTTAGACCCCCATGCTGGCCGTTTTGAGCAAAAGACAACTGGGATCTTGCCAGTGGGCCTTAAATCTAAAGAAGCATGAATGCTGAGTTGTTGCCTTGTGTTGTCCCTATTCCACTACATTTTCTACAGAAGAGGAGGGGAGACAGGATGTTGGAGACTGTGGAAAAGCTACTTTGTGATTACACAGTGAAAGAACTGTAGTCTTGCTCTGGACCTCCTCAGGTATCACTGGTGTTCTGTTAGTGAAGTTGTGCTCTCCTCCATCACTGTTCCTCCTCTCAGAGCTCTCACAGACCCTACCCATAGTGTCATGGCATGACAGGAAAGAGAAACCTGCAGTGCTGCTCCCTTGACACACACAGCTGGGCAGAACTGAACCAGCTTCCACTGGAGCCACTGGCAAAACGCTGTCTGGGCTAGTGCCAGATCAGATCAATAGAGCTGTGCCTAGTTGAAAGCCTTTTAATTTAAGGGATGGGATAGAACAAGAAAGAGCATCTCTGGTTATTAAAAGATCTGCATGAACAGGAGAAAGCTTAGCTGGAGTTATAAATCAAGTGGTAAATACAGAGAATTAGTCTTTTTAACTTCAGGAAAATTGAAATCATCCTGTTGCAATAGTTGCTTTAACAACACTGATAGCACTTGCACTTAGATCTGCCAGTGGCAGGTTTTTTTCACTCTAAACTCAGCCCAGGGACCTACAGCTTTAATAAGCTTACGTGTCAAGGGCTGTGGCATAACAAGCATCAGTGCTTTCATTACAGAGTTTATGGGTAGATAGAGACAGAAACATGTTATTTGGTTTTATCAGTCCATGCTTTCATTCACCACCATTTACAGAAATGGTTCTCACATTGTAGCTTGCAGCACACTCACTAGTGGTCCACGAGGAGTTAGCTCATCACATAGTGCATATTTTGTTGCTTTTCCCCTCTTCTCTAAAATTACAGCTAAAACTGCATTCAGTGTTTCCGAGATCTCCTTCTCAAGGCAAACAAATGCTGTACTACTTGCAGGAATATTATAGGTTTCTGAATCCATTGGTTAAAAAGTCTATCAGCCCTTCCACTGGCATCTCCAGAAAGCTAACAGCTGGCCCCTCTTAACTATCTGGCAAGCACCTGGTGCACAGCAATAAGAAATTATACTACTTGTATTCTTTTTTTTAAAAAACATGACAAGGAGTCAATACAAAAACAAATCACTGTAATGCATGATTATTCCAGCCTTAGTTTGTGCACAGTCAGCATGCTGAGATATTCCAAGCCAAGAGGATTTTTCCTTGCTTTTAAAGAAAGATTTATTCATCAGGGTGAAGAGGGCAAATTCCCAGCATTTCAGCCCTCAGCTGGCTTTTGTCAAGGATTTTTAATGCACACACATGGTGAGGTTTGGCTAAGGCACAGGGGAAAAAAGTCATGAAGTAAATTCTATGGATTGATATATACTCTTTGTAGTAATGTTAAGATTTGCCAAACTTCTCATGGGTAAGGAATGTGAAAGCTTAGGAATATATGCAGATCTGCATATACTTTTACACGCACAGATAAATAGCACAGTCCTTGTTTTGCCACCATGACTTTACCATCATATTATCTTACTTTGCCATTAATTCCATTGCATACAGTCAGTAACGCTTTCAACGATGCAATTGGAATAAAAATAATAAAATCTGTGACTTGTGGCCTTCCGTGACCCTAGTACTAGAGACTTAACTTCCTTCCCTCTCATACCTTATACGTAAGGTAAGACCCATGCTTGTCTTGAGGTATTTCTTAATTTGAAATTTAAAAAGCACCCATAAGACCATATTCACTATAACATTTAATAAGTATTTGAGCTTGTTTCTAATTAATTTTTTGAATTTTTCTGTATGAATGAACAATTGTATGATGTCCAATCTAAATCTATGTGCTTTCAATTTAAACCCATAACCCCTTGTCCTATATCTGGAGGCCCTTGTAAAACAAAGACCTTCAGACCTAGCTTCTACCTAGCTCTTCTGGGGGCTCACCCAGCCGAAGTAATTGTTAGGAAGACATTGATATCCCTTCCATCAGGTGCAATACATAACTGTTCCATTGCACATAGTGGGTTGTAGTCTGTGTTCATGGGAATACTGCATTTTACACTTTATGTTTAAAAATAAATGCGTAATGTTACACATTTTACATGCCAAAATTACTGTCTACAGCAGCCACAGATCTGAGAGGAAGTGTTGGGTTTTGTAACTCTTCTAGTTAGGTGTCCAAACCACCACTTTTGTTTTCACTCGGTCCTCTTGCACAACTCTGGCAGGATTGGCTGTGCAGCAGTGGCTTCTCATTGCTTGCCTACCTGCCTTTTACAAAGCTATTCTGCACTTGTAAACTGTTTTATGTGGGAGTCTACTGAAAGTGTGAGAGGGGTTGAATCCCCTCAGGATGAGGAAGAAACTAACTCTAAGGCTTCTGTTTTGCATATGAGTTATCTAACAAATAAACAGTATGGCAAAAACCCCTAAACATTTCTAGAAGCAGCACTTGCTGCCACCATTTCAGCCTCTTTTCTTCTTCTCAGACAACAGAAGGAGCAAACTCCATACTCTGTAGCTCTTCTGAGTCCTCTCTTTTTCCCTAGGAAGAAGGCTCCATCTTTGCATGCTTGGGATATCAACATTCAGGTTTGCTTTCACCACTGAAAAGAAGTGATCAGGCTCTGCTTCTGCACTGCCATATGCAGACATTGTTGGTAGGAAGAAAGGATTGTTTGTCACTTTCTTAGATTTAGGAACTTATGTGCTAAGTAGCTCTTAAAGTAAAAAAGTAACTTCTGGGGATCTTACCTTTTTTACACAGGTGCTTTGCCACATCATGCATGGTCTATTATTTTAATACCTCTCACTCTTCATGAGGACGAATAAGATTTTCATTATTATAATGGTGAGCAATTTTGAAAATACGTATCATATGAACAATATTTTAAACTACTTGTTAAAACAATTTATATTGTTTTGAAAACACATGATTTATACAATAAAAAAATACTAGAACATGTGTTGTAGTTTTAAGAACTAGAATTTTTGATTGGTGAAGACTCCAAAAACTGTTTTAACACTGGCAAGGATACCATTGACAAGAATAAACCATAACACTATTTGAGTTGGAAGAAAATATTTTAAAAGTGGTAAAAGTTAAAATATGTTTGGAGAAAATATGTTAAACAAATAAAATATGTTTGTAGGAATTTAGAGTAGAAACTCATTTCTGATCTCACCAGTCAGGAGCAAAAGGTTTTCAGTACACAAACAGCATTGTTTATCTTTAGAAAATAAGAAACTTTAATGCAGTTAATTTTTTACCCAAATAATATATTTTACTTATTTCTTCCCTTTCAGTTTAATAACTTTTATTGGCTCTGTTTCTTTGGTAAATGGAGCTGTCAGAAATCAAAGTATTTACATTTAAATTGAGCTCCACATTATGATGTCTTAATTGTAAAATATTGAATAAACCATGTGCTAAAGTAGAAATTGCCAAAGACTCAAAGTTAAAATTATATTTTCTATTTGTTTAGTTTCATTAAGCTGGAATTTTGCTTCTTCTGATGTATTTTCTCCTTTTTGTAACCCCTTCTCTCTGTTAGATGCTTATACACCTTTTGGAGATGTGGATAGAGTCATAGAACCATAGAATCACGGAATGCTTTGTGTAGGAAGGGACCTTAAAGACCATCTAGTTGCAACCTCCCTGCCATGGGCAGGGACACCTTCCACTAGACCAGGTTGCTCAAAGCCTCGTCCAGCCTAGTCCTGAACACTTTCAGGGATGAGGCATCCACAGCTTCTCTGGGCAACCTGTTCCAGTGCTTCACCACCAAGAGCTTGCAGGTATCTTTATAGTTCCTCCTTTCTATAGCTTAGATAAAGTGATACTACTTAAAAAGGTCTGGAAAAGTCCTCAGCTTAGTGGAGGAGAAATTCCAGCTGAAATGGAAAAAACAAAACTTTCATTGACCTCACAAAATTGCTCTTTGACTCCATAGATATATGCCTATATAGCAGTACACGCACCTAAATGGCAATATTTAAGAGGTGAGTTTCCCAGAAAGAGCCACTGTGTGGGGCTCTGTGAAGCAGTTGGTAGCATCCACAGACACTAACATACCAATTCAGGAGAAAGTGATCTCTTGCAAGCAGCAGGGACAAAGTTATCAAGTATGAAGATGATCCAATTACATCAATATCCACCGAACATGAGTGACAGGCCGTAAAGATGACACAAAAGAGATATGATGTCTGAGGGTAAGTAGGTAACCTGGTTGGGGTAGAGGAGAATTATCTGCATGAAAAGCTTTATTGATCTCCATAAACCTCTGGAAAACACCTGAAGAAGAGTGACATAAAGGTAAAAAGAAATTAATGTACTTTTTATGGAGGAATAAAAAATCTGAAAAGGGCCAGAAAAGGTGAAAATATATGTATATATCAATGATTGCAGACTGTAGTTGAAACATCTTTTTGACATGGTGTCGTGGTTTAACTCCGG
>NW_010257284.1:0-9447 GCF_000690775.1 Eurypyga helias
GGGGAGACCTCTCCTCTGAGGGTCACAGCTGTTGAGGGGACATCCCTCTGAGAGTCACTACCCCTGAGGGGACACCCCTTTCCTGAGGGTCACTGCTACTGAACACCCCTCCTCTGAGTGTCACTGCTGCTGAGTGGACATCCCTTCTCTGAGGGTCACTGCCCCTGAGGAGACCTCCCTTCTCTGAGCGCTCACCCTCTCCTGTAAAGGAGTGGGCCTGCTGCTGCCGGGCCGTGCCTCCCCGGGGTCACTGCCTGAGGGGAGACCCCTCCTCTGAGGGTCACCGCCGCTGAGGGGACATCCCTTCTCTGAGAGTCACTGCCCCTGAGGGGACATCTCTCCTCTGAGGGTCACCGCCGCTGAGGGGACGCCCCTCCTCTGAGGGTCACTGCCGCTGAGGGGACATCCCTCTGAGAGTCACTGCCGTTGAGGGGACATCTCTCCTCTGAGGGTCACTGCCACTGAGGGGACATCCTTTCTCTGAGAGTCACTGCCCCTGAGGGGACATCTCTCCTCTGAGGGTCACTGCCCCTGAGGGGACACCTCTCCTCTGAGGGTCACAGCTGTTGAGGGGACATCCCTCTGAGAGTCACTACCCCTGAGGGGACACCCCTTTCCTGAGGGTCACTGCTACTGAACACCCCTCCTCTGAGTGTCACTGCTGCTGAGTGGACATCCCTTCTCTGAGGGTCACTGCCCCTGAGGGGACATCCCTTCTCTGAGCGATCACCCTCTCCTGAGAAGACACTCAACCCCTGAGGGTCACTGTCCCTCAGGGAACATCCCATCCCCGAGGGTCACTGCCGCTGAGGGGACATCCCTGCACTGAGCGATCACTCTCTCCTGAGGAGACACTTGATCTCTGAGGGTCACTGCTGCTGAGGGGATCACTCTCCTCCACTGCCGCTGAGGGGACATCCCTGCACTGAGCGATCACTCTCTCCTGAGGAGACACTCGATCTCTGAGGGTCACTGCCGCTGAGGGGACACCTCTCCTCTGAGGGTCACTGCCGCTGAGGGGACATCCCTCCTCTGAGGGTCAATGCCGCTGAGGGGACATCCCTCCTCTGAGGGTCACTGCCCCTGAGGGCACATCCCTGCACTGACATCGACACCAGCTTTCTGCAAGCTCATGGGACGAACTCAGAAAGGTGAAATGTCTTACCCCGAACCCTGCAGCAAGGCCAGATTAAAAACCCAGGAGTCGTGGCCTTCATTCCCCTCCGCTTGCCAAGCCACACACGATGAGAGTTGATTAGGGAGTTTGAAAGGCAGAGATGTCAAAACCGGGTGTATGCAGATGTGGTAGTAGGATGTCCCAGATAAAGTATTTCCTGTGCAGACAGAGAAGCACCCAAGCCCCTGTTCAGGTGCAGTCACAGCTGCAGTAAGCCGGTTGTCCCGTTCAAAGGGAACGCCAAGAGGCACAGAGCAGGCTCTTGGTGCAACGAGCCTGTCCTACAAAAGGGGGTCGGGACAGCTCGGTTTGGCTAGTCCAGCAAAAGGAAAGAAAACCAAGGTGTGGTTGCCAGTGTACTCCATCAGGGAAAGGGCGTACATTTCAAGGAAGGGACAGAGCTACCTGAAGCTATCTGATAGCATAAGGACAGACTATTAATTGGCTCTTTTCTTGTGGAGAAGGTCAGAGGATGGTTTCTAACTATAGGAGGTGAAACTTCCCAAAGCAGACAGCAACTAGAGTAGCTGGAGGCAAGAAGCCTGTTTAAAGATGCAGCTTCCTTGTGAAAAGGGCAATACAAAGCTTGTTTTCGTGAGTGGAGCAGCCTGGTTTAGTGACCAGGGAATCTCAGTCCTGGTTTGAAAGCTGTGAGAGGTGGGAAGAAGGAACAGAAAAGAACAATTTGTGGAGAATTTTTCTGCTACAAACAGAAGGGAAGTCCTATGGGCACCCTGCTGAGGAATGATCCCCTTAGCTGCAGTTGGTCATATCCCAGTCTTCATTCCACCCCTTTTTCAGCGTGATGAGTTGTTGGAGTCTACGTGTCTTCATTTCCAGACTCCTTGTGTTGGCAGCGGGGAATCTTCCTTCCACTCAAAGTCCAGACATGCCTCTTGCTAGAGCCAGTTCAAAAGTCTGTTGGGCACTGTACTAACCCCAGGACTACCTCTGCCCTGAGAGGTAGGCGATCTAAGCAAGAGGACTGCAACATGAATGCTCTCGACTCCAGGCAGGGAACTTGGGTCTGCAGTCTGCATGGCAGCTAGAACAGCGGGCAGAAAAGCTGCTAGAGAGACTGATGGTTGCTGACCTTCCCATTTTACCAGTCCAGATACATCAGGACTCGTGCCTACCCACTGTGGTCTTCAGGAGAGACTTCCTGCAAATTCTTCCTTGCAAGATTCTTCCTTTGCTCTGATGCCCACCCAATAAACTCGGCAGCGGTGAGCTTGCTGCCAGCATGGCTACTGGCCATCAAGCTGTTACTATCTCCCTGCTCCTCCTGCACTCAGTTCACATCCCTGCTGTGACAGACGACTGGGTCATACCATGCCAGTCTTACATTTATCAAGCACCGTTACAGAGCAAGCTTGGGTTCTTGCTCCTGCTCACCCCTTTCAGGAGGCTGCCCCTAAATTTCCCTTCCCTGGTGACTGCAGACCCGCTCTAACGTGCCAGTGGCCTACGTTCCTCAATCCAGGCGGTGCTCTTTTAAGCATCTTTTGTCCCCAGCCATCGCCTAACGCAAGTCTCTGCACAGCCTCCACGTGGCCCTCCTTTTTGTAGGGCGGACAAGATAAATTTCCGTAGTTCTTCCTTCGGTGACAGTTTGACTGTTGCCCAGGTAGCATTAGCTGTCCTTCAGTGTGCCTGATCAGTCTTGAACGTGCTTTTCTTGAGCAAGAGCAAGGTATGCTTTTCCACAAAGCCCACCTGCCCTCTGGGGAAAGTACCTTGCCTGAGGGTCGCATCCTACAACTTCAACTCATGAGCCTCGGTGCCTTTAACTGTTTTGGCCGTGCCCTGCAGCTCTGTCACCTGCCCTGCGGCTGGAGGTTGGCACTCGCACGGCAGAGCTAGCAGGAGGGAAGCGAGCGCTGACTGGAATACCTCGCCAGACCCCTGGCACTTGTTAATGAGAGATCCAATTTTGTTGTTCTCTTTGCTGCAATCCTCTGTTCCTAGACTGATGTTTAGATAGCAAACTCTTCCAGATAGCCCCAAATTTCAGCTCCGTGCAGCGCCTATCCAAAAGCTTCTGATCTCTGACTGGGAGAGGAATGAGCTGTGGTGAAATCATCAGTAGGTCAGTATGAGAATTAATTCCTTTTCCACACCCTGCTGCCCTCCCAGGGTTGATCACAGACTGTTAGCATGATAAATACCAACAATTTGGATTCCTCACCCACTGTCAAAGCACAGAGTAAGAGGGTAAGGAAAGCGTGAACCAGAGGATCCAATACATAACGCAGGAGAAAGTTCTTCAGAGCCAGGGGAAGGGAATGAGAACGGTCCTGTAAACTAAAAAATAGTTTAATTCCACAGGCCTCCTGCAGGGAAGGGCCAACAGAGGGTCAGGTCCACTTGAAACAAGGGCAGCAACATCTGGAATCGCCAGCCAAAACGTCTGTGTTCAGAAGGGTGTAAAGAGCAGTGGGGCTGGCCTCGGGAGACCCAGCAAGAGCGACAGCGAGGTGCGCAACCACGAATGCGCCACAGTGATGGCAGATCCGACTTGATCCCAGAATTAGGCTGGACCAGGTGTGATACACCAGAGCCTGCACCACGCTGCCACCAACACTGTCAGAGTTCTGTTCAAACCAAGGCAGATTCACCATTTTTTTGGCCAACACCAGCAGCCATCCCTCTTCCCTCCTGCAAATGTCTCCGCACAAACCGTCTAGCCGGGACGGAGCTTCGGCCTCCCCCACCAGCCATGAGCCTCGCTGCAGCAGGAGCGTTCTTTTCCCCCTGTTTCACAGGGGCTCCCCTTTGATGTTAATTGTTTGCAGGCAAAGCTTAGCGGAGAGCATAGCGGCTCTCTGGTTGTCTGCTGGTTACTACTGAGCTGCCCAGACCAGTGGAGAAAATGCTTTGATGTTAACGAGCTGCAGACAATTTCACTTAACACTGAGCAGGGCCTGGCATCTTGGAGGTAAGACTTGCAGGGCAGATTCTACAGCAAGTCTCTCCAACATCCGTTTTGCCATAGGAACTGAAAATACTCGGAAAGACATTACAGCACAGACCTGTCTTCTCACCCACTCTTGCACCACACTCAATACCCTTACAGCCCCAGAGATGCCAGAGGCAGGGAATCAAAAACGGCCCCATCAAATTGCACGGTCTTCGCAGGGTTCAGTGGAACCAGGATTTACCCCCACACCTCCCATCCATAAACTACCTTCCTCTCTGGTCCTGCGGTACAAATACACAGAAATGGGAGAAGGGGAGGGACTGTAAATCACTGATTTGCAAGAGTCTGGTTCCCGTGTGGCTGGTGCTCGAGGCAACCCCGTTCTGACCGTGGCACCTTCTCCACCAGCACGGCAGATGTCTGCACGAAAGGGGCCAGCTGCAGCGAAGCGAGGCTTGCACAGGCAGCCTTGGACCAGCCTCTTTCTTAGGTGGATGTGCCAGCAAAACACTTCTCTGGAGATCTACAGGCAGCAGCGTGCTGCCCAGTGCACGCAAACCCACAGGTCAGCGATGACTCCCCTCAGAGGCAGGGTGCAAAGGGCCATGTAGATGTGCTGCAGCTTCCCAGGCGTCAGACAAGCCTTTGTTGTGGACTCCAGGCAAGGATCTGGGGACTCCTCCCTGGGGTAGCACCTCACCTGCTCCAGGGAGAGCCCAGCTTAGGCAGAGCTCCTGCTGAGAGATGGTGTGGGAAGCAGGGAAAGGTGAGAAAAAAATCTGCCCAGTGGAACTGTGAGGTCCGACAGTCTGAGGAAGGCAGCATCAAATCCCAAGTATGAACAAAGGCAAGTGAGAAAAAAGGCTCAGGTTCAACTTTGTAACCCTCTGCCAGCCATCAGCAGATCACATTTACCGTATCATACCAACTCTGCTCCCATCCACACACTGTGAGCTTCTGAATGAAGAAGGAGGTGACGCAGGTCCCTGAGGAGCCCCCAGCCAATGCAGACTACGTCCCGTCAAGCCCAGCAACAAATGAGCCCTCACTGAAGGTTAAGAAGAAACATACCTCCTTCCAAGGAATGTGGCTTAATTCCAATGTATGGCCTTTGTTAAATGATTTATAGTAACGAGAGAGTGATATTATCTTCTCGGTTTTCTCGCCAGGACAGGATTGTTCCCTGCAGCAAACTCTGAATTACGAAGGTAAAATAAGGCAAGCCAAGATCAAACGCTTGTCCCAGGCCCATTCCAAGGAGGAGCTCACACAAATGTGTGTGCTCCATCCCAACACTGAAATAAAACCTGACAACGTAGATGATTGGGATTTTTTTTTCTTTTCCTTCTGGAATTAAGAAAAAGAAAATGACATCATAAAGGAGACCATGACTGATCACAGGCCAAGGAGACGGCACTGCAGTTTGGAAACTCTCCATAAGTCAATGGGAAGACACAAAATTAACCTTCAACAAGGCATTCAGCGTTTGCTGCACGGTTAAAGTCACCCCCAAAAGTCACTCCACCCAAGCAGAGCTTGTGGGCCACACTTTGGCACTATGGATACTGCTGCGCATCCAGCAAAGCATGAGACCGGCAGGCGAGAGGCAGCCAAGGACAGCACAGGGCGACGCACGCCATGATCCACAGGTAGTGGGAAGGGAAACTGTGATTTCCATTCCTGGGCAATAGTCTGCCAACCACCATGGAGTCCGTACAGGATGGATGAAGCGGGCAGCAATCGGATCCCTTTTTCAGCGGGGTTCCGTGTCACGTGCGATAGCAGCTTCACGAGAGACGGACCATCAGCCTGAAAACGACGGAGATATTCATTAAGTTTGGGATGGATTTCAGCACACAAGACAGTGTAGTGTCAGTGATGGTAATATTAATGTAACCAGAAAGCAATAGATTTGGAAGGTGGATGGGAATAATCTGGGGTTTACAGTGGGGAGTTTATCCCCATTAAAGGAACAGGAAAGCTGGAGGGCTGAATAAATGGAGTAGAAAAGATCACCTCTGTAATAAAAGGAAGGGTGCACGCAGCAAGGTGAATGCAAGGTCAACCTGTCACTGTTTCGAGCGGATAAGGACACGTTCACCTGAAAGCAGGGTAGAGCTGCAAGAACTGAGCTGTCTGCAGCACACGCGCCTTGAGACAGCTCTTCTGTCTTTAAGCAGGGGCTAAATGCAGATAATGCTACACCTTCACAAGTCTCAGGATGAGTTTAAAAACAAAGCAAGAATGGTGATATTGCAGGAAAAGAAGCGATAAAGCCCTTCGTTTACACAGAAATGCCCTTCGCATCCAAATAAATACGTTCAAAACCCTCAAGATGAGTGTGGCTGATGAATACAACACTGATCGTTTTTCCACCTTGGATGTGTCCGCAGAGTTTTACAGCTGCTCTTAGTAAAGCAAAGCAGGAGATTGCACACTGTCTTTTCCTTAGGCTGGGGCTGTGTCTGGCACCTACCAGGATCCAAAGACAAGCAGACTCGGTTCAGTTCTGTGTGCTTCGCTCCAGCGCCACTGTCCCATGCACATACTGAACGTGTCCCCTCTGCATGACACTTAGGGTCACACAAGAGAGCACGGTTGGTCATACACGTGTGCGATGGAGAAGGCATTTTGCTGCTAAGGGAACAAGTGGCTGCCGGGTTCTGCTCTTCCCCCACTCAAGGGGAGAGGGTCAGCTGTCTTTCCTCTGTGCCACGGCTGACTGTCAGGAAATTTGCAGGAACTTAACCAACTTGGGTCTGATTCAATCAAATTTGCGTGAATGGTGGCAATATCTGTACCATTCCAAACCTCCTTGCGGGGTGATTAGGAGAGAACAGAGTCTTGTGGGCATCAGTTCAGTAAGGAGCTTGGCCAAAACCTTAAGTGTTACCAAAACAGGGAACAACAACTCAACCAAACATACTGGTAGCTCAGAGGAAGACTTGGTGCATCCCAAGAGAGAGGCAAGGGGAACCGACCGTTGCACTTCATGGGCTTTCCACACCAGCAACCTGACTGGTGTGGCGTCCCCAAAATCAAGGATGCAAAGTGTTTGAGACCTTAAAGTTACCCATAAAAGAGCCCCAAACCTGATATACTGCAGCAATAAAGGCAGCGCTCAAGAATGGCTTCAGACATTGGTGTCTTGCACCCACAGCCACGTTCCAAACTGTGCTCGCTATTGAACGCATTTGTGGTCACTGTGAAGGCGCAAGGGAGGTGCCGGAGGCTGTGACAGAAGACTGGTGTTAGCACTTGCCCAAGAACTTTAAAGCCTTTCAGATACAGCTCACTGAATTATTTGACATAGTGTACAACCTTCTGCTTCAGCCGGCCTTGGTAACTGAGAGGTGAAAAGTGGCAAATGTAGGGCCAACTTCTGAACAGAGATCGAGGAAATTTGGTTACCAGACCCATTACCCCAGCAAGAACTCCAGTATGGGTATAAAATATCTTGATACCTGGTGGTATACATGGTAAGCTGACCTTAACCAGCAATGAGCGTCCAATGCTTCATACCATTCCAGAAGATGGGGGAGCAGATGCAGCTAGAACATCTCTGCCCTTCTCCAAGGTGATAGAAGTTTTCTTTTCAGTTATGTACATTTAGCAAACCAAAGAAGGAGCCGATGAAGGAAGACATTTTAATGGAGCAAAGCCCAGAGCTAGACATTGAACATGTGAATTTAATTTTTAAAAAAAAGCAACAACAAAAAAAGCCCAACAAGCCAATGTAAGATCTCGCCTGCTTTCAGTAAGACGACGATTGCCAGAGCAGCAGCTCAAGATGTGAAGCCACAGAAAATGCATCAGGCTATGACCACAGTATATGTCCAGGTTCTGGCAAGAAAAAAAAAAAAAAGAGGAAAAAAAGGAAAAAGAGGGGGAGAAAAAAAAAAGCCTGGGATTTTGTTTAAACTACTAGAGATCCATTACATATTGACCTGGGTGAGCATATACTATTGACTACTTGATTAGGCTACTGGAATGAAAAACAGCTGGAGGACTTTAAGAGGTTGTCAGGGGAAAAGACGTAATGATAATGGGAGATATTAATTACCCCCATCCAGACCAGGTAGATGCCATGTCAAAGAATGATGCAAAAACTGTATTTTTAGCCCTGATAAATGAATAGTTCTTAGAATGACCACTCAGAGGAGCCAAGCGGAGGATGAACTCTTGATTTAGTCACAAGTAGTACACAGGAGGGAGTTTGAAGCATAACGGTGAACGGTCGCTTTGTCATAACGAACACAACGTGCTCAAATTCAGTATTGCTGCAGGAGAGGAAAAAGCAACAAAAGCAGTACGCTGCAGTGCAATGTAACTTAAAAGGGAGATGAACATGTTTTCCTTCAAAAAGGAATAGGTATAATAATCAGGAAAGTAATTGAGAATTTTAAAGTAGCTGATGAAAGGACAAAATGTTTGTGAAGACACTGAGTCCCAGCATTTAAAGTTTTAAATATGCCATCGCTCAGAATATGCTAACAAAAAAGCATCTCCAAGTCTGGCACAGTTGAACAGCTGAGCAAAGAAGACATTTAGAAGCAAAAAGACATCCTTCAAAAAGTGTAAGTTACGGCCAAAGAAGAAATATAGAAAATCCCAAATTCTGCCAAGTTAAGTAAATAAGTTAAAAAAAAAAAAAAAATTGCAAAAAGCCAACCCAACAGATTTAGTCCAGCCAAAATAGTTTTTGAACAGCAGCTTGCTAAAAACATGCTGATTGCTAATAAAACCGTGTTTTACCCAGTAGGAGGAAGGCTACAGGGAAACAGGGGCCCAACGGTGAGTTTTAAGGGAAGAACAGTCAAGAAAAATGACCTTGCCTGGAGACCACCATCCCCACACAGACTTGTGCACATCCAAACAGGGTTTTGGCAGGTGTTGTGTGCCCTGCCCTGCCTCCCAGGCCGCTGCCGTTTAACAAGAAATGGGTGCACGGCTCATTTGAGTGGAAGTTTGGGTCCAGCCGTGTAACTGCCTCACTCGGTCGCGTGCCTTCCGGCAGGCTGAAAGAAACGCTGCTGAAGTAATAAGGTGGCGTCTGGAGGTTTCAGGCTGGATTTCAGTCCCTGTTCACCTGCAGACGCTGCGCTGGTGGGTGACTCCGAAGTGAATAGTCAAAGGGGAAGCACGGAGGCCTGAGGAATTAGCCACTAGTCAAAGCACCATGAGAGAGAGAGGCAACGAAGACAAAACTGAGCCCAGCTCGTGGTGCGGGGAGGGGTTGCTGCTCCGCCAACCCTGCTCTCACGTGGGGATGTTTAGAGACGGGGATTAGGGGAACAGCTGTCCGTAGCAGTAAATGGTGCTTGGCTCCCGTCACCTCTTTCACTGGGTG
>NW_010257284.1:9472-12497 GCF_000690775.1 Eurypyga helias
CCTTTTATCCAAGCCATTAATAGCATTGCCTTCCCCAGAGTCTGCCTCCACCACCATACGGAGGACTCCAACTTACTGGTTTTCCTCCAGCAGCAGCTACAACAGCGCAAAGGTCCCGCATGCGTGTCACGAGCCCTTGGGTGGACGGCAGACACCGTGCTCGTTAGCCTCACCAGGCCCTTTGGGTCACGCTCAGCAGGCCCACGCGCAGCCCTCACAGTCGGAGCCGTCAAACTCTGGTTCGCTAAGGTTGTGCAACATTGCTCTAGCGAACAAGCGGCATTCGGGAATCCCTTTGCCCCCCGGTGCTTGAAGGAGCGCTTCTTTATTTAGGGACAAATTCCAACTGTCTCTAGGTAACAGAGAAAGTGTATTTTCTGCCACTTCCTGCCTCTAAAAATAAGCTATTTGACGATGCACTTTCCAGTACTCACCAGTCCACCTGGGAAGGGAGCTCGTAGGCAGCATTGATACGGTACACGAGCTCACAGCCTTGTGCCTTGCCCTGCATCGCGCTTGTGCGCGGGCGTGCGGAGCTCCCTTGAACTAAGCCCAAGGGCGTTAAATCCATTTGTCCAACAGCGTTATCTACAGCACCGTCGCCACCTAGCCAGAATCTGCTGAGGTTGAATGAGAAACACCACATCCTTTATCTCCCTCATCCATTCCCAAAGTTCTCCTAAGGTTTCACAACAGCCTGCGGCCGCTGATTCTGCAGGCTTCTCCCCGAGCTCTGCTGTTTCCTGCGGCCGCGTCAGGCAAGCCGGACTCCTGGCGCAGCGGCGATACGACGAGCCAGAGGACGGTGCACCCCAGGGCGCGCTGGGATGCTGGGCAGGGGCAGAGCGTGCTGCCTGGAAGGAAGGCGCGGAGATAAGCACGCGTGGAAGCTGGCTGGGAGCACCCGGGCGAGCGGGAAGTTGTGTCCCAGTGAAAGAGGACATGAAAGGGCGTGACACGGATGAGAGGTGTCCTGAGGAGGTGAGAGAAAGGGTGGGAAAAAGAGCCCTGCACAGGTGTTCTCAGGGGTCGGCTACAGACGCAGCCTCGAGCATAGACTGCACTGTCTCTGAGGCTACAAGGGAACAGAAATCCTGCAGCTACAGGAGCTTCCATTTCCCAGCGAATGCCAGGCAATAAGCAGCAATGGGAGGGCAGGGGTCAGGTATCCTCTCAAAAGACAGAGAGTAAATTTCCTTCTCGATTCGTTGCCAGGTAAAACACGCACTATTCCAGACCTGGCTTCGGCGAGCGCTGGGACTGCTCTCCCAGCCAGGCAGCAGAGCTGTGGGGAGGAGCAGACCCCCAGCGCGGGCAGAGCCTGCGAGCAGAGCTGCGGGGGGAGAGGAGGCACAGGCCAGCCGTGGTCACAACTCAAGAGTGGGGCTGGCTCCGTTTCACTAAAGGCGACTGGGGGAATGCAGGGAGATACCCAACGGACAAGGAAGAGGGCAATAGAAATTACACCTAGAGGAGGCTGCAAGCTCACCAAAAGCAGAGGCAGCACGGGGTCGGGAGGGACTGCACGCGCCGAGGGAAGTAGCTCCGCGTGGAGGAAGAGGAGCTTGGTCTTGTCAAGGGATGGGGGAAGCAGGGTGAAATACAACAGCAGAAAGGGCAAACTCAAACACCCGGGGACCAGCAATAAGGACATTTGCTATAAACCACAGAAACGGAGGCACTGGAGGAATAGCGAGACCTCGCTGCTGCGCTGGAGGATGAACGTGAAGCAGCAGTGTGATGCTTCTGTGCAAAAAGCATGGCATGACGCTGGGATGCATCAGGCAAGTTATTTTTAGCAGAGACAGAAACATTACTGCCATTGCGCAAGGCATTGTGAGACTTCTTCCAGAATATCCTTGTAGCTCTGCATCCAGGAAGGAAAAATTTCCACTGCGCAGAGGAAAATTAGTTGGATACGGACACAAACAAGCACCCTCTGATGAAGATCTGCTCGGAGAGTGTGGCTTGTTTGACTTGGCCAGACAGAGGCTGAGAGGGAACAGATGTATTTCTGAAGAAGCACTGAAAGACAACATTAGATAAGAAAACATTAAGAAAATATTTAAGACATTCAATAATGGCACAAAATAGTAAGTTTAGATTGAATTGGAGAGTTACTAGTCCTGCCAGGGGCGAAGTTCTGGACCAGCCTTCCAAGAAGGGTAACAGTGCAAAGAAAACCACATAAATTCAACTTATGGTTGGATAGAACTCCCTCCACCAGCTTCTAAACGAGGGGCCCTGGAGATGGGCAGTTCAGCCTGGGACAGGTCAAGGAATCAGCAGCGCTAAGGTTCTTTGGAGGAGGCGTTGCTCCAAGCTTCCAGGATTTTCACGGCGAAGGTGAAGAAGTAACAATTTCCCCCCTTGATTTTCTTCTGAAGAAAAGATTCCCTCCTCCCAGGGCACTAAGGACAAGCTCTGGGCCTGGTGCATTGGTGCTCCCAGCATTACAGTCCCAGAGGTCTGCTCACACATCAGGCTTAATGCTATTGCCAGATTAGGGTCAGGAGGGAATTTTCCTGGATTGACAGAAAAATTGTGGTGGCATTTTTTGTGTGGTTTTGGGGCTTCTTTTTGGTTTGCTTTACTATTTTATTTGCACCTCTCCAAGTTCACGTCTATTTTCTAGGTTCGATGTGATTTTTTCCCCCAAACTCTCTGCCATCACCAGGTCCTGTGGTCCTTAACCTCCCTGCTTGCTTCCTGTGGCATGATACAGCTGCCGCTTTTTTGCTAAGAGGAGTCAGGAAGCACTTCCGGCACCTGGTTTGGGGGGCGAGAGGAGCCGGTGTCTGGTTTAGAGACACCTACAGAACCTTCGTTGCATCTTTGTTCGCAACTGCAGGACCCTCGACTACCCTGGAGGATGGTCCCAGGGTGAACACAAGCACGCATGGTGGCTGCAAAAGCAGCTGCGAGAGGAAACATGGGAATTAACCCGGGCTCGCAGCTGAATGAGCACAGATTTAAAGCACGCACAACCCCTGGCTGGGCTCCAGCGCTCGCAGAGAGGCAGGGA
>NW_010257284.1:12523-15055 GCF_000690775.1 Eurypyga helias
TGGGGCAAGGGATGTGCAAGAGAGCGGAGAAGGTGCAAGAGTGAGCAAACCCCAAACCTACAGACTCTGTGTGCTGGAAGGGATGAGTGTCTCTCCCAGCTCCCAGGGGTTCCTCTGAGCTCACGTTTCCAGTGATCCCAGCACCAAACTCCCACAGCCCCTCCCTGCAGGTTCCCTGGAACTCCGTACCCCTGTGCAGCTCCCCGTGCAGGGAGCCCAGGCTGGGGAGGCGCAGACGCAGCAGCCTCTGCCTTGGGTTGGGATCTCTGAGCTCTTGGATGTGCAGAGTCAGCCTGAATCTCAGGAAGGGAATGGGTGCAAACAGCAAGGAGCATTGCCTAGCCAGGTTCATGCCTGGCACCTCTCCCAAGTGTCCCCATCAGCTTCCAGGCTGAACATCCTAAGCATGGAAAAGGACACCCACCTCATGGCAATGTGGATGCTCAGCACCTGGCAGCATCCACTCCAAGATCCCAGAATAACCTTTCCCGAGGATGAGGGGCTCTGCTGTGGCCGGGGCAAGGCCAAGCTCTGCAAAGTGATGGGGACAAGGGCTGTGCAGTGCCCAGCCCCGGGCAGGGCTATGCAAGGAGCGCTGCTGTTCCATCCTCCTGCTGCTCTTTGCACGTGGGGTCCAAACCAGCTTATGAACGGAGCACAGGCCCCTCATCTTCCAGGTCTTACCCCCAGTGTAAGACCACTCCGGATGCCCTTCTAGCTGCTCTTTAGCTTAGAGATCACCATCAGGACATACTAAAGCAAGAGGGAATGAGGAGGGAAAGTAGGGAGGAAGGTGTGACATCAGCACCAGCCCGGTGGAAGTTTGTTTGGCAGAAGGGCGCAGGAGGCAGGGCCTGGTGCAGGGAGGGTTAGAGGCAAGCACAAGGTACCCCTGATGAGCTGCACGCCAGCCTCTTCCAAAGGGCACCAGCGAGGCGAGAGGGGCTATTCCATGCCAGCGATGCAGTCACCAGCAGGACTGACCGACTGGTGTGCACCAAGGAGAGCCAAGGCATGGCTCTGCCCTGGGAGCTCACTCTCTCCCCTGGGAGCTCTGGGTCCAAGCTCCCAAACCGGGCTGTCTGCAGCGCAGCAGGGTGGTCCGGCTGGCATGGGAGTCACCCAGAGCTGCCTGCTCTCCTGGGGGTGTCCACACACACACGACTACCAAGAGCCCATGGCAGGCACATCCCACCTGCGCTGGAGCTCCGGTGATGCACCTGTGCGGCGACCGCTACGCTCAACTCTGCGGTGCAGCCTGGCTGCGGGGCTGAACGAGGGACCTGCTGCTCCCTGCCGCTGTCCCCCAATTCTCTCCAGACCATGCTGCGACTGCTACACTCACCTCTGCGGGTGCAGCCCTGCTGTGGGGCTGAGCGAGGGACCTGCTGCTCCCCACCGCTGTCCCCCAATTCTCTCCAGACAGCTCCCGCTGGCACCCACGCTTCCCGAGAGCTGGCTGGGCGCCGCTTCCCGCTCTCCTTGGCAACGGCCCCTTTGCCACCGGCTGGGCAGCAGGAAAACACCTTTCCACAACCCTCACACCCTCCGCAACAGCCCTTAAATCAACGCCCCCAAATGCAGGGCCAGGTTATTGCTGACGGAAACCACTGAACTGCAGCACGGGGAGGATAACGCCAACCTCTAACGCTCGGAAGATTTACAGGGCACAACAGCAGGGTGTTGATTCTTTTGGCAACACAAACGCTTTCACACCCCCTGCCTTTTCCTTACCCACAGGAGCAAGGAGAGGGGACCACGCGCAGCCCAGCCCCGGGAACAGGACACAGCTGTGGGCAGCAGCATGAGCATCTGGGGCAATGCCGCAGTTGTGGGGCTGCCTGAAGGCACACACCTGAATTCCACGGGCTAGCACATCCCCAGGGGCTTGTCCTGCCAGGGGACATCCCCAAGGACAGGACACACTATGCCCAGCTCCGGCTTTCCCAAAGCTGCCTCCACAGCTGCTGCAGAGGTTCAAGGCAAGGCTGTCAAGAAACTTTGGGACCAGCTAAAGCAGCTGGAGAAGGCAGCCCAGCTTTTGGGCTCACGAGCCTTTCTCCAGACCCGGATCAGTCCACAGCTTGCAGATGTGTTTGCAGCTGGCTGACCGGGCACCCTCTGTACCACGCTCCTGCTTGGACTCACATGGCCCCAGCACTGCTGTGGCAGCTGGCAGACCAGAGAGCCGCTTGTCAGCCCTGCGCGGGGCCCTGGGCAGGAGAGGGGATGCACTCGTGCTGCAGCAAAAGGGGTTGGGATGGGGTCCTCCTCCCATGTTCCTGCTGGGCACAGGCATTCACCCCCTCCTGCCAAGCTGATGTCCCTAGGGAGAGCTGCATTACTGATTAACAGCCCCCTGCCTGCCCACCCCATCCCGCTCACACTTTTGCCTGCGGCCACCTCCTTGGACCCTCCCTCGTGCGAAGTCCAGGGCCAGGCAGGAGGGGACAGGGTGGGAGCTCGGCCCAGGGCTCACCCCGCTGGCAGCCTCACCGCACCCCACATACCTGGGGCACTCCAGAGGCCGCC
>NW_010257284.1:15082-16262 GCF_000690775.1 Eurypyga helias
AGGAGTCACCCAGGATGGAGGCAGAAGCATCCCCCTCCATCCAGGAGAGCAGAGGGCATAAGTGGGCTCCAGCCAGTGCTAATCCCAGGCCACAGGATTGCTGCAGCATGTCCAGGCACAGCCACAAAGGGCCTGAGGAGTCTGAGCACGATCCCGGTGGGAGCATCAGCTTGGCTGAACCCCCTGCTCTGTGTCACACCCACCCCCCCTGCCCCAGGCTTATTGCTGCTACTCCCCTCCCTGCCCTCCTGCTAGAAGAGCAGGCACTGCCTCCATCAAGCAAGGGGTCTGGGGGACTCTCACCAGCCCCCTCCCACCCTAGGCACTGCAAGGAGCCCTGGGGGGGGGTCTATGCCCTGCCCATCCGGTCCCTCCACACTCACTCGGCTCCACAGAGCCCAGCTGGGTGGCTGGGATCCCCCAGCCCCAAGGTGCGGGCACCACTGCACCCTGCCCAAGCCTGTCCCAGTCCCAAAGCCCGAGTGCTCGATGCCATCTCGGGTTCCCAGCCCGCACTTCCAGCCCAGCCCCACTCCAGTGCTGGGGATCCCCAGGAACATCCCAGCCCAGGAGCATCCCGCAGCAGGGAATTTCTCAGCTGTCAGCACAGGAGGGCAGGACCCCAGCACTGCAGGTGCAGTGAGGTGCAGAGAAGGTGCTTGGCAGCAAGCCCAAACACACTCCCGTGAGGTCTGCCTGGGATCGCCCTTCTCCTTGGGAAGCTGCAACACTCCGGAGACCTGGACATGCGTCCTGCATCCCCTCCCCATCACCATCCACCCTTCCTCTGCCAAGCACCATCCTGCTGCGGATCCCTGCAGTCACACCAACACCCCAAAACAGACGTCGGACTTCCCTCTCCTTCAGGCGGGCTGCAGCAGGCTCGGGGGGGCACAGGCAGACGCGGTGGCTGCCCACGCTGCCCTCCGAGCGGGCAGAGCCAAGGGCTCGAGCCCCCTGCACCCAGCCCGCAGTGGGGTGCGGTGGCAGAGGATCTTCTACTGCCCCCCCATGGCCACCGCGGGAGGTGCAGGTGACCCCAAAACCCAGCCAGGCACCTCGGGGCTGGGGTGCCGGCTCTTTGCTCCGGCCAAGCAGTCAGAGGGGTCTGTGCTGCCTGTCCCCAGGAGGCGTTCACCCCACGCCAGGCCACTGGGGGCTGTGTCCCAGACCCCTCAGA
>NW_010257284.1:16461-19801 GCF_000690775.1 Eurypyga helias
CCCGGACACCCAGTCCTGCACTCAGTTCCCCACCCGCAGAGCCCCTGGGGTCCGGAGGGGGCCACAGCCCGAGCCCATGCCTGGGAAGGGCTCCCGTGAAGGAGGAGACAAGGCAGTGCTGCTGTTTGGGCATCCACATTTATTACATGGCTGGGGCAAGCCTGGGCCCCGGCAAGCCTGGGCCCCTTCCAGCCGAGGGCAAACGACCCGTCCTCCTTAAATATTGGCTATAAAACAAATTTCTTTTTTTCCTTTTTCTTTTTCTTAAAAACCCCATCTCTCTCCTTCTCTCCCCATACTTTTTTGTCTTTTGTATTTGATTATAAAAGTGGGGGCGGGCGCTCCGCCTCGCCTGCCGCTACCTCCGCAGGCTGCGCTGGGCCTGCCGCAGTCGAACTTGCTCTTGACAGGGGCCGGGTCGAAATCCTCCCGGTTTGAGTCTGGAAGACATGGGAAGAGGCTGCCTTGAGCCACGGGGACACCGGCAGAGTCCTGGCCATCCCTGCAGCACCTGCTTCCCATGCCAACATCCAGACCTTGAGCTGAGCTGACGGAGGATGGGACCCGGCCTCCACCGCAGCGCCAGAGGGGCGAGAGCCCCCATCCCACCAGCCCTCAGGCAGGACTATCCCTGAACGTGGCCCTTCCCAGCCCTGACTAACCCCAAGGATGGGGTCTCCCCGTCTATGAGAAGGACAGTGGATCCAGGTTTCCCCCCTCCCCAGCCCGGGGGCTGCACAACTCACCCAAGTCGGCATAGTTCCTCCTGCAGAACTGCCGGCGGCCGCCGGAGCACAAGGCGCAGGGCTAGGTCGAAGGGCTGCTCGTCCGGGCGCCGCAGCTTGTGCCCGCTCTCGATGGCGGCAAAGGCTTCCTCGGCATAGCGGTAGGTGACAAAGCCGTAGTTGTCCCTGGAGACAGAGAAGGAAGGAGATCAGCGGCAACGCAGCACGTTCATCCCCACCTTGGTCTGCACCGTCCCCTTGAGGAATGGGAAAAGAGGTGCCATCCCCAGGAAGAGGCTGCCCCCATCCCTGCAGCTCTTACCCCTCGGAGCGGAAGTGCAGGGTGCACTCCTCGATGTCCCCGAACACCGAGAAGCGGTGCCGCAGCTCTGACCGCGTCATCCTGCTGGGGATCTTGCCGATAAACACAACACGCCGCTCCTCCTGCGGGCAGGGGAGATGGGAATGGTCCGAGTCCTCCCGGTGAGCCGAACCTCTCGCACAGAGCACCCTCCCCGCATCCCCACCCGTCCCACCGTGCCCTGGCCAGGGCGCCCAGCAGTGCTGCCTGCGAGGCTGTGACCCCACACCCCCCTTCCCGATGGAGCCCCCGATGCCCGGCCTCAAAGCACTCACTATTGCACGTTCCTTCTGGAGGATCCTCTGCCTTTGGTAGTGGTCCTGCGCGTCGTAACTGTATCTGGGAGGGCGGAAACCAGAGACGTGAGCTACAGGGTCAGGGGGGTGCATGAGCGATCCCAGACATGAGGGAGATTCTTAAGGAGTGGCTAACCCCTGCCCAGGACACAGGAGGCCAGGAGAGGGGTCCGGGAAGGTCACACCTACGCAGGGAGGCCACGCTCACCTTCTCCGCCTGTTACTCCTCCTGCGAGGCGAGGGGGAGCGGGACTGGCTGCGGGACGTGGACCTGGATGAGTAGGAGGATGTTGATGAAGAGGATGAGGACCTGTCCCGGGATCTGCCATATGACCCACAGCTGGAGCGGGAGGAGGAGCTGTGGGAACATCTTGAGCGGTACCTGGGGAGAGGAGAGACAGCTCAGTGCTGAGCCTTCCCCATGCCGGGCACCATAAGGCTCCAGAGAAGACAGAGAACTCCATCCTGCCCGAGGCACCGAGCATCCCACCCAGGCAGGACCCATCCCCAGGGTGAGCTGGGCTGTGGAAACCCCGGCCCCAGTTCACCGGGGCAGTAATGACACCACAGAGACGTTGTTCCACTTGGCTCCGAACACCGCAGCAAGAGGGGAGCAGGCTCGCACCACGCACAGCAACAACAGCCACAGGTGAACCGTGCAGCACCTGGCTGCAGCCAGGCAAGGACCCAAGGGGGGCTGGGGCGGCCACGCTGAGCCCCACAGGGCGCACAGATGTCACCGGAACCATCACATCCACGCTGCGCCCGACAGCCACGCAGAGACCGCACTTGCCTCTGACCACGCCGAGGGCCACGGCATGTGCTGGGACAGAGCTGGGCTCCATGCCCACAGCCTCCTGCCCACAAGAGCTTCTCTAAGGCAAAGCTCCAGGGCAGCAGGACTGAAATCCTCTGGGATATCAAGCTGTGCTGCCTCCAGCCAGCAACGGGGACCCTCCCTGAACACGCTGCCCACTCCACAGGCAAACCCTGGCCCCAAGTGGCACGTGCTGCCCATTACTGCCACACTCTCCGGGGGACAGCAGGTCAGGATGGCAATCCACAGGTATGTTTCCCAGCACAGGCCCAGCTGTATTTGCTGGAAAGCCAAGCCAGGCAAGGCAAGTCCCTGGGCTGCACATCCCTGGGACACGGCACTGTACGTGCCCTTCCCAGCTTCAGCCTCCACACCTATTGGCCACTGACGAGGGGCCTTGGCTGGACAAGCCCTTCGTGCCTGGTGACACCAGATGTCTCCAAAACCCGCTGACCACCCAGGGAAGGGCAGATGAGGGAATCCCTCAGCTGCTCCAGTGCCTCCCCACCTCAGCTGGGACACGCTAGGCATCACTCAGATGCACAAAGACTCACCCCACTTTCCCATGCAGCCACCCCCGCAGGGAGCGCGGGGAAGCCCGGTGGCAGCCAAGCCAGAGGGGTTTTTCTCTGCCTGCCTCCAGCAGCTCCCTGCTGCCACTGCAGCTCCTCTCATTCCTATACCTGGGGCTGCGCCAGCCCCGCAGCACCAACACCCGCACTAATATCCCAGAAAAATCATCTGAAAGCCAAGGTGGAGCCGAGAACTCATACCATGGTGCCCTAGGAGGAAGGAAGCCTGACTCAGCAGTGGTTTTGCAGACACACCTGCCCAGATGTGGGGTTCAGTCAGGCACCCACTACCCTGGCGGGGTGTCACAGCAGCTGCTCCAGATTCTGCCCGCCAGACACCCCTTCACAAGGACAGAAACATGGGACACAGGCATCAGGCAGGTCCATAAAGAGGTGTCTGAGCACCCTAAAGACCAGCCCAGCAGGCAACTGCCCGAGAGCAAGCAGACAGATGCTCCACCGCTTACCTTCGCCACCGCTTGGGCGGTGGGGAGAACGACCGTGAGCGGGATCGGGAGGACGAGGACGAAGATGAAGAGGAGGACTCACTAGCTCCATCCGAACTGGAG
>NW_010257284.1:19816-20396 GCF_000690775.1 Eurypyga helias
CAGCCCTCCAGCTGCTGGCAGAGGGGCTGGGCGAGTCCCGGGGTCTCCGGTAGCAGCGCAGGGACCTCTTGGAAGCAGCGTGGCTGGGCTGGGCACTGGGAGTCCGCACCTCCTGGTCCCGGCAAGGGGATGCGGCTGGAGACAGGAGCACCGAGGTGGGGGGGCTGCTGCACCTGGCGGTGGCCTTGTTGGGGACGCTAGTCCGATAATCCAGGGGGGCTAGGCAGGCCGGCCCCAGGGGTTCCTGGCTGGGCCCCACGGTGTTTGGGGGGGCTGGCAGGGTGGGCTTGGTCTGGTCCAGCGTCCGTTTGGTTAAGGAGGAGATGGGTTTGATAGTGATGTCCCGGTGGTGTTTGACGTTCCAGCGGGAGCCGCCCTCGGTGGGGGGCTGCATGCCAGAGCTGCTGCTGGTGCTCTCCGCCCGCGACGCAGCTGGGATGCAGTAGTCGTGGTCTCCCGAGCACACGTGGCTGGGGGCTGAGGTGGTCAGGGCCGGGGACAGGCTCTTCCCGGGCAGCTTGCTTGGGGGCAGCGGCTTGGCTTTTGCCAGTTTGGCCGTCTTCTGGGGCCCTTCCTGGGG
>NW_010257285.1:0-14093 GCF_000690775.1 Eurypyga helias
GTTCCCTGTGGGCGAGCCGGTGGCACCGGCCTGCTCTGAGGGCTCTGCCTTCCTCGCCTCAGAGCTCTCTGAGGAGACACGGCCGCGGGGGGCGCCGGCGTGATGACTTGTTGAGCGATTTAAGTTACTTTTATTAATTGATTTTAAATGATGTCATTTGCATGATGATACTTAGCAGATGCGAATGGGCGAATGCCGATCTGACAGGCAAACCGTTTTTCCCCGTGGGGAGGAACTGTCGTGAGGGTATCGGTTAGGGCCCAACTCTGCAGGTCCCGGTGCAGAGGAGGAGGAGGAGCCTAGGAGAGAGGCCGGGGTCACGCTGTTCATATCCGGGCAGGCAGAGCTCTCATGAGATGTATGCTAATCCCAAAATGGCGGCTAAGAAACAGGCCCGAGTTTGCAGCCTCCCCTCGTGCTCCACCAGCAGCCTGTGTCTCCCTTCAGTACTTGGCTCTGTTCCTTACGGACTTTGTTTTGCCACGCTGGAAACTTTCTCCAGTGGAAGCACCAGGGACTGGTGTCGCAGGTTTCTGTAGAAGCGTGTGAGACCCCGTTTATGGGCCTGTTGGTTGCTCGGCCGGCCCTCGCAGGGGAAGGAGTTAGACAGGGTGTGCTGTGCTCTATGTAAGATGATAAAGACCTGAGACTAAAATGTAAAATAATTGTTTAATTTCAGTAGTTTAGAAGGCATGTGTAACTGAGAAATACCTCTAATGTTTGCATGTATCCTTCCCCGTTGTGAATTCTGGGTGAAGGCAGAGAAGGACTGAGAAGCACTTAAAAGAAACAAGCTTTACGAAGTGTCTCCATCCCAACGTGCTTTTTCTCTGCTTTTAGTTCATGTTTGCCATAAAACTAGGTTTGGTGAATGTCCGGAGCAGGGTGTATTATCCATCTTGCCTCTGTGGCTAAAAGAGGTACCCTGATCCAAGAAACCATCTTCCTGTTTTCCTTTATGTCTTACGCTTCTTGGTTGTAAAGATTCTCAGGTTTTCTTATAGTTTCTGTGCTCAGTCAACAGGGATTCTCATGAATCGGCAAAGAAATGCTTCAGTGGTAAGAGGATGGAAACTTTGCCCAAGAGTGTACAAAAATAGGATTGATTAGTCTCTGAGGATGCTTTTACTCCACTGAAATCACACGAGCAAGAACAGCAAATTCTTCTAAGAGCCTTCTGTGAGCTCTTGGGATTTTCTTTTTTTTTTTTTTTAAGAAAAATTAATTCATTTTTCTTAAATTCCTATAATCTGTATAATTCCTAGCTCCTATACTAGCATGCAGTAGGTAAAATATGATGGTCAGTTGAAGGTATTTTTTTTAAGCAGTGACATACTTTTCTATACTGCAGAGTATCTCAAACTTAACTTGTATTAAGGTGAGAAACTGATATTGAAACATATAATAAAAAGAGAAAGAGAATTTGCTGCATGCGGGTAGACAAAAGCAGGAAAGAAGCTGATGTGCTGGGAAGGGTGTGTGACGATGTGCACTTGGTTGCAGGGGGTGTGGTGATTGCAGGCAAAGCCATTTAAGTGAAGATTCCCAGCTGGAGTATCTCAGTGCAGACGAGCAGGATTTTGGTGATAGACACAGCTCAAGCGAGTCTTCTGGGCAAACGAAACCGTAGGAATCAAAACCTTAAAGCTGATGGATCCCGTTCGTGAAGTTCCAGGGGGTGGAGGCACAGAGGAACAGAACCTCGTTGGCGTGTCAGAAGATTGTTCTGGCTCTGAGCGTGGTATAGGTGACCAAACCTGCCCCAAAGCAGCTATTCCAGAGCTTCTCCACCTGCTTCAGGACTCTCCGTCTCTGCCAGATTGCAACAGCATGACTTGTGATGAGGAGGAAGAGCAAACGGAGTATCACAGCGTTGTTTGTGGAAGTATACTTGAAAGTCATTCTTGTGGGAGTAAAGAAAGGGTGTGTCTAAATCTGCTTGTATGTGCCAGTTCAGAAGACGGAGAGGTGAAGGACCTCTCGCTGATTGACGGCACGCTGCCACAGACGGCTACAGGCGAAGTGCCTGAAAACGGTGACAGACACACCCACAGCCTCTCAGCAAAGCAAGGCAAACGGTTACTGTCACCGCAGCAAAGGGCCCCTGCGGTAGCCGCGCCACTCTGCAAACTTGCAGGGGACTCCGATTTCTACAGCTGTGAGGAATCCAGTGTGTGCGCACGAGGTACCGGCTGGGTTTACCACGCTGCCAAGGATGCTGAAACCCTGTTTCCAGCCTCATCAGTTTGTGCTAGCGAGAATCCCTTTTTTAAGGTGGAAGCTGCAGATAAGTCATCCCGTGGAGGTACCGGCTGTCTGAACTCAGAGTTGGAGCATCATGAAAACTTGAAAACCGTGACCAGTAACTCTATGGTTAACCAGGCTGTTGATGCGGGCTCTGATTTTAGAGCTTGCTTTACAACAAGCAGGAGCACTGGTGTTCAGGTTCATCTCTCGTCCAGGGCTATGAATACAGAGATAACGATGATGAACAAATCTCGGCCCGTGGGATGGCACCACCAGACCTGTGCAGACATTGCTTGCAATACAGACTGGTCGTGTGGAGCTGGTAATAGAGAGGAAATTGGGTCACAGCTTACTGACATGCTGCAAAACCACTCGGATGGCAGTGCTGCAACAGCTGAAAGAAGTTCACAAATTCAGGTAATTAACTTAAAAACAGTTGTGTGTATCAAAATTGCTTGGTGGATGTTTTTAAGTTGCTCACAACTTGTCTATACAAATGTTAAGCTGTAACTTTTTTTATTTAGGAACAGTGGCAATCAAAAAATGAGCATTGTAGCAGCAATTTCAAGATCAGCACTGACAGGTGGGTCACGAATTGTTCTTGGTTTGGAATTCTACATGCTGGATAACTTTTTTTTTTTCATGATTGAAAGGTTTTCCGTGACTCGGCGAAAGGGATGGTACTGGTAGATTGCTGGGCAGTGACTCCTGTGCTGGAGGGTAGGGCTGCCTTCAGAGGGACCTGGGCAAGACCTCCTGAAGTCTAGCACAGACCGAATCAGCCTTGGTCTGCACTGCAGGCTGGCCAAGAACAAGCCGAGGGGAAGTCAGCAGCGCTCCCTTATGGTGAAGAAGGGAAGCCCCACCCTGGGGCTGCATTACCGGGAGTGAAGTGTTGATTCTTCTGCTTGGTGCTCTCGTGAGGTTGCATCTGGAATGGTATCTCTAGCTTTGGGCCTGGTAGTGCAAGGAAGAGACTGGGGAAGTCCATGACAGGACCACGGAGACGACGAGGGGAGCTGGGGGAGTACCTGATGTGTGGGGAGAGCAGAGGGAACTGGGTTTGGAGAAGGGGAGGGCGGAACCTCCCTGCAGTTCTTGGCAATCTGGTGGTGGGTTGCCAAGAAGAGGGAGTTAAATTCTTTGCAGGGGCAACAGCCAGCAGTTCCAGTGAGGGGAATTCTAAGTGGGTGTAAGGAAAGGTTTCTTACAGCAAGAGCTAATTTGGAAGTTAGCCCTGCTTTGAGCAGAGGTTTGTTACGCAGACCTCCCGAGATCCTTTCCAATCTACATCATTCTATGAGTGCGTCTTACATTTGTGTAAGTCGCAAAGTTTGTTTCTGTTCTTGCAACCGCACTTTGGGATAGAAGTGGTCATGGAGTTTCCACCTCTCGGTTGAGGCTGATTATAATGTATAGCTACTGTAAGGCATCCTTACCTCCTGTGTAATAAATAGCAGGAACTGATTTTTTTTCCTTAAAATGCATCAGAAATGGCTTCTGGAGAGCGAACCTGTTTCAGAATAAACCATAATGAATGTAACATGTTGATTTGAGGCCTTCAAGATCTTGTTTACTGTTTTAAAGGCTGTTACACCTGGACAAACAAGCTGTGAAGAATTCTGTGTTAAGCTACTGTCAAGAAATGCTGCAGAGAGCGATTGAAGCAGAATTGCAGGTTCTAAACATTCATTACCAGATGTGCTATCAGCACTGCTTGAAGATCTACAAACTGGCTTTGGAGGAAGACACATGTTTTAGCAGGCATGTCCTTTTAAATGAAATTATAACTTGGTTAAAAGGCAGTAATTGCTAAATACTACTGATGTATGCTCTCCGTAGCTTGTAATAGCATTTATAGTTAGTACTGTTGTCCAAAAGTTTGCATTCTTGTAACTGCCAAGTCTTTTTATTTTCAGCAGCACTCACAGACCCAGTGAAAAACAGTTTGTTTCCAGGAACGTCCTTCTGTACAGAAGGAATAGTTTGGGAGTGGATGAGATGCATAGAGGGGGACCTGGGGAGGAGGTTGGTGAAGGAGAAAGAGAGGAGGTGAGGCAGGAATGGGGTGGCAGCTGCAGAGGCTCTAGCTGATAAAGCACGCGCTCTGTAACGAACGTGGACTTCGGCCAACTCCTGCCTCTGAAGGCTTTGCTGTGCCACACGTAGCTGTAAAACCTCACAACTGTAGGGTCTGCTCCGTGGTTTAGGAGGGGGCTCAAGAGCACTAGTAATGCTGTGAAAGGGAATACGGCTCCCAAGAGCTGCTGCGCAAAACCAGGAGTGAGCTCCTGTTCTTGTGGGATGTGGAGGGGTCTTTAAACGCTGAAAAATGATTGAGCAGCTCTGGAAGCAGTCAGATGGACGAAACGCCTGGCTAAGCTGATCTTGTTTTCTTACAATTTTAACAGATGTAATGGAAGTACTGAATTAGGTTTGTCTGTCATCTTGGTTTTGGAAGAGCTAAAAAAGAATTACAGCAATATGAGAATGAAAATAAAAACAGGCATACCTTTAAATGCACTTCCACCGCTCTCAGTTGAGTTGAAGTTGTTCCCAATCTCCTCCTCTTATGTCCCGAGCAAGGTAATTTCTTAATTGCTTTTTGCTTTTAATATAAATTGTTTTCTTCAGAAAACTGACAAATCTTTTTTTTGACAGCTGTTCAGAGAGGATCTTTCCTATGAGTAAGTAGTCCTCATTTGGGGTACTTATTAAATCTCAAAATAAGCGAGAAGTTAATTTAAAAGATGTAAAACTTAGAAATTCTATATTTCACGATGTGTCTTGTTGCTCCAAACTGTTTAGCTGACAGACTCGCATAGTTTTGGGGCGCAGTGATTTTTGTTTTCAGGAAATCTGCATACTACAACATTACAGAATAAGAACTGTGGAGTAGTATTAGTAGTAGTAGAAAAGGCTTTCAATTTATAGGTAATTTTCCTGGTTCCTTACTTTCACTACTAAAATCTTCGTGTCTAGTCTTAATGCTATGTGTGTTAAAAGTAAAAATAACAAACAAACCACCAAAAAAAACCCCAGACAAGCAGAAGAAACTCACAAAAATACTTTGCTGCCAACAAGAATATTAGGCATATAAGCAGCTGTTCTGCAAAGGTTGTCATTTGGTTATGAAGAATGATTAAAAAAGTAACTTATTTCAGCCAGGCGTATGGTACTGCATGCGCAAGGACCGCATCCAGTTACTTTAAGTGGAGATTAAAATAAATTTGGCAGTAAGTTTTTACTGCATCAGGTACACAACTGGAGATCTTGCTCAAATGTCTTGTTAGGCATTAGTAAGATTAACCAAAAATTGCACAGAGATTTTCAGATTGTTCAGGTCTCCATCAAAACATCACACAGAGAGCTGTGCCAGTACCAAGGAGAACTAACCTGACCTAAACTTAAAACACAGCTTTATATTTCAGGTTGCAGCCAATGCTTCATTAAAATGCAGGTATCCCAGAAAGTTAGGTTCTCATTTTAAACCAAGGTTTATTAAGCCCATTTTCTTTATTCTACTGTGAGCTTTTGGAAATATTTAATATTTCAAAGTATTCAGTAAAATTTGAAATGGGTGTGTTGTATTTTGTACAAAATCCTTGGGTCTGTGTTAGTTCTGTTTCAGGCACAAGAAAAGCCGACTTTGAAGCACCAAAACTGCAAGAAAGGAAAATTTCTCTCAACATGGTAGGGACTTTTTCATCACTGAGTTTCATAGATGTTAATGTTGGGAAGCGTAGTCTCCTCTTAGGTATGTGCCAACACAGTCACAGTCTTCAGGGCTCAAGCAGGGATTCTCTGCCAGCAATCGCAAATGCAGCTGATGTGACCAGAATTTTGATTGCCCTTTCAAAATAAAATAGTTCGGGCCTTCTTAAAGGTGATCAGTAGGTTGACTTTTTAAAAACTTACTTGTTTAATCAATTAATACTCTGAAGCTCAGAAAAATCAGGCGTAAAGAGGCACAAGTGCTGTGGCATAACTGAATCACGTTTGTAGGATGATCTGCAGGCCATATGTTTCACTGGCGGCCGTCAGCCAAGCGACTCTGCTTCCTCTGAGACCCTGGAAGAAGGAGATAAAGAACGGGACGTGGAACACGGTAAGCGATCTGCTGCTAGTACAAACGTTCAATTAGTTGTTGGGAATGGAAGAAGCCCTGTGTGGATGCTCAACTCCTTTCTGCGAGGGAATGCTTAACCTTAAATTGGCTCTATATTATACTTTACCTCTTGGAAAAAGATGTTGCTACTTAAATTGGACATGAAAACTAGCATGTGTCACCACTTAGTAACGTAGTACCACGTCGGGTAGGTAGCTGGAATCCCTCTTAAGTATTGAAACTTTGATATTCGTTCGTAAGACATGCCACAGTCTGAATTTTAACACACTGAATTTTATTTCAACTGTCAAGGCTGTGTGAAAAATGAAGAAGGGAATGACTGTTGGTTTGATGCTAAAGACGAATTGACAGTAGCAGAACTTTTGGTAATACCTGAAGAAACGAAAAAGCAAGGAGAAAAACAAGACACAGTTGATTTAAGAGGTGAAGCCGTGTGCTTTAAGCTGCCATAGCTAGTAATGGTGTTTGAGTGTTCTGTTCCTTCTGCAAACAGAAGTCAACTCAAAAAAGTGCTAACTGGGTTTCTCAGGTATGTTTTTGTTGACTTGCAGCAAATGCTTGTGCAGATACTCAGCTCTTTACATCCATGTTTTTCCTTGACAACTTTACCTGCAGTGGTTAAACTCAGTTTGGTACATGCCCAGCCCATCATGTAGCTGGAAGTCTTTCTCTCTTCCTCCTCTTTCCGCTGCTTCCCCATACCGACTTCTTAAGAGTTAGCTGGGAATGGGCAGCGTTGGAGACCCGGCCCCCTGTGAGGGGCATGGTTAGAGTCCTGCCACGTGGGAAGCGGAGAGCTTGTGTGCTGGGGTGTCACAGAACGCCACCCCTGCTTCCGCACCGGGACCTGTTAGTTCAGAACGGGGTTCTCTCTGGTGGTATCTCTCCTGCCTCTTCCAATGTTTTATATCTGTGTTCTGAAGTCTGCGGAGATGACGTTAGCTTGAACTGAAACAAGAATGGTAACACTTTGCTTTCTTACGCTTTTTATTAGAAGCAAAGATAATGGAGAGTGGAAATGAGTGTTCTTTTATTCGTGTTGGTGGCCTAAGTTCCTCAGTGACAGAGGTATGCCTTAGTTACATAGCAGCAGTCGTATCTTGCCTTTTTCTGGATTCTTTCCAAGTGTACTTTGCAACTAAAATACGCTTCTATTTCGCAGGGTGATTTAAGATCATGTTTCCAGGAGTATCAGGTTTCTCACATTATCTGTGTGGATTCTGGCATCTCCAGGTATATGAATATAAGTTCGACTTGTTTCAGATTTTTCTGCTGTCAAAGTGAGTCATGGGAGAGAGGAGGGAGTGGTACATTAATCTGTTTTGTTTCAGTAAATCATGTGTGCAGATAGGTTGACAGAAACGTGTCATTCTAGACAGCTTATCTTACGAGAAGTTAAGCAGTCCCATTTTCTGTTGAGTTGAATTGAGATACAGTTAATAGAAAATGAGAACCACCAGAATGAGTTCTTACTGAGTAATGTGTGTTTTACTTAGTGGTGTTGGATTTTTCTTGTCTTAGATACGCATTCCTTTGCTTTAAAGAGACTCATAAAGCAAAGTTAGCAGCAGAGGAAATGGACCAGAAAAAAATAAAAGGAAAACCAATAAGTGTTGAACTTGTAAATAACTCATCAGAGAACAGATCTATCGTTTCCCAAATACTTACAAATAAGTTTGGGCCTGAAATCGAACCTGTTGGTAACAGTCAAAGAGATAATAACGAGAAAGCGCTCGCTTCGGCCTCCAGTTCTGCGAAAGGACCTGACGCCAGCTCTGCTGCTGACACAATGCATCTCCTTCCCACACCTTCTTCAAAAACGCCTTGCTTTACGCAAGTACCTTCAGAAACAGCGTGTCCAGGTCTGAAATCGTCTGCTGAAGATTTGCTACCTCCAGTTAACCAAAAGGTAAACAATTATGACTAAGGCTCCTTGATATGGCAGATTAAGTGTAACGTGCTATGGAACAAGGAGTTTTAAGACTTAGTGTATATGTACAGTGGTGTTAGGGTAGGAAAAGATGTTACATGTCAGTAGTAAATTTCTGGCACGCTGCAGGAGAGAGAGCAGCATTCATTTGCCCCCTCATTATATGGTGAGACTCCATCTTTTTTCTTAATCCATCCTGTTCATAATCCTAAACCCGTTGGGCACCTAGCCACTTGCACTACAGTTTTCATCTTGCTTTTCTCCTCTCTTGAGTTTCCACTTCCAACACTTTCTTTTATGTGAATGTTTTGGTGTGTGTGGCTGGGTTGTTTTTTTTTTTTTACACAGGAAAGACTTTGGGATATTAGAGGAGAAATTCCTGAGTTCTAAATATAAATCTAAAGAAACATCATATGTATAAATATGTATTTTTTTTATTTGCTCAGGTTGGCCCTTGGAGGATAAGGCAAAGTTAGTAATTACTGGTGCTGCTCTCATAAACTGTATAGATATGCATATTTGGGGGAATTTAATTGTAAACATGCTAGCCCTCTGGGAAATACAAATTGGATCTAATTTAATGTTGCAGGAATGTCAGTTATGCACAAACACATGTAGTAGTTTTATTTCTAATTTACAGATCGGGTAATATGACTAGCTGGATTAGAATAATTTACTGATCTGAATCTGTCATTTTCTTTTCCATAAGAAGAATACTTATTACTAGTAAAAACATTGTACTACTTGCATGATACTCATTCGTTCTTTGCTTATTTTGATGCAATTCCAGGATACTGGAGAAAATTCCCTGCAGAAAACATCAGCTTCTTTCTCCACTAATTCTTTTGATGCCTTTGTTTCTCCTAACACATTGAACTTGAGCAGCTTTGCCAAAATAGTGAAGAAACTGCAAGAAATGCATCCAGAGGCTACCAGGTGATGCTATTTGGATTTCAATTCTGTCCTGATTTGTAATGGATCAGATATCCATGGAAACTGAGTGTATTGCATAAAAAGTGATGTAATCAGTTACTACTTCTATTAATACAGAGACAAAATTGTGGATGCTTTGCTGGAGGTGAGGAAGAACAACAAAGGTATCCTAAGCGGCTTGTCCATCAACTCTATTGTGGAAAGGACCTCTGCAGTTCTAAGGAGATCGACCCCCAATTGTGGGTGGGAGAAGCAGAGTAAATAAGTGAGTATTCTAGCCGACAGAAGTGTGTAGTAATTAAACCACTTGAATTTGCGTGGCTGTGTCTCCTGCCTAGATGAATGAGTGACAGTATGAAGCTCTGCAAGAAGTACCTGGATGAATCCACATTAACAGTAGTTTCTAAGGAATGCTGGCTGTGGTGCTGAACATCGGTGAACACAGCAGCTGACTGCCTCTGCGGACTGCCTCTACCAACTCTATGAAACTTGGTGTGGTGGTGGGGTTTTGCTACACAAATTTACTAACTTCGTGGAGAACGCCATCGTACATATTCTGGACAAAGGCGACACCTAATGGCCGGTCCTTGTGTAGCATTTCCTAAAGACATTCCAGCATAGCCTCAGTTTTGGTTTAAAAGTGGACGATTTCTGTCTTATGTATGAGATTCGGTTCTGGACTAGAAATCTAAAAGAATAAGTTTGTCAGTCTGTTAGATTTGTCATGTTAAAAGACATCCTGCGTGATGACGCAGCACTGGATGCTGCAGGAAGCAGCACGTGCTATGAGCACAGCCCAGAATTCAAGGTGGGGTGTGTACGTTCTCCTGTGTGAGATGCCCTGGAGCTGGTGCTTGTTTTGGTCTCCTCCTAACCCTGGCGTTCCACATGCTTTAAGGCCACTGGCAGTGCCACTAGCAGGCTTCCTGTTCTGTCCCCTACATTCTTAGCCATGCTCCAGCTTCCCTTTTGCCCACAGCCACAATCTGTCCAGTTGCATGATATTCATTCTTCTGTAATCTTTCTTCCCCAAACTGCACCAAATTCTCCGTGCTCTGGTTTTGGTCTCAAAGCTCCTGTTCCAAGGATGTTAAGGAGTTGGTTTGGGTCTAATCAATACCACATCTTCCAAGATAAGTAGTATTTATGCTGATAGTTTTAGGTGTTCAGGTATATGTAAATTAACCCAGTGGATGTTGCTTATCAGACCAAATTCTGGTCAGGTGCCGATGCACATGTCGCTGTAGTGCACCAGGAAACCGTAACGCAGCCTTCCCTTGAACTGAATAGCTGTGTGCTGCACAGTAGAACTGTGAAGGAAGTAGACTGATTCCCTTCAGGTGAAGCAGAAAGAAGCCTGGGCTAGAAAGGCTTCCCTAGATCCATTAAATATACAAACAGATGCTTACAGGTCGTTCCTCTCAGCCCTTGTTCTGGGAGGTGACCAGAAAAGTCATTCAGAATGATTGTAGACGGTTAAATGTGTGGAGACGTAGGGTAGGATTTTACATACAGCATAGGATCATACCTCCCGCAGTGATGAAGAGCGTGAAAGAATCTCAACCACTACACACATTTGGCCAAGTTTCCTTGGAGAGGATTAGTGTAGCGCTATGTTTGGCATTTGACTGCCCCATGAACTCTTACAAGTGCCTCTATGAATAAAATAAAGTTTAAGTGTCTTCACATTAACCTACCCACTGACTTCAACAGGACTGCAGATATGGACTTACACCCGTTAAGAAAACCTTACACCTGAAGGTATTTTCAGTTAGTAAGGTTTTAATAGCCTCAAATGGGCTGCACTTTCCTTGTCAAGTGTGTGGGGGGTTTATTTAAACAATGTGAGGGCTTTACATTCGTAGTTGTTCCTACGACAGTATTATTCTGCTCTTTTGCTAAAGAGGTGATGACCTATAACCGTTTTTACCTTCGTAAAGAGGGAGCTGTGAAACAGCCATGCTGTTAGGAAGTAATGGGAAAAACATCTCGCCGCTCCTTAGTAAGAAATAAGCATGTCATATCTTTAAGAAAGATGACTCTGCTCAAAGCTCATCTACCCTAACTCCATGTTTAGCTTCAGCCCTTTTCCTGAAGGGTAAGTGTCCACTGAAAAATACTACCTTGGAGCCTCACGTTCTCGCAAGCTGATGAAGTGTCCCGAGTTGTAGATCACACTTTTATGTCAAGCAGAGTATTTAATGTATTGCAACTTAAAATTCAGCTTTAAAGGAACACATGATATAGTCTTGCTTTTTCCCTTGGGCAGACTTAGCCCAGAGTTGAATATCTGAATATTACTCTTGTCAGTGAGCCGCTATCACGTTTACCTGAACGGTGCGCTTCACCTTGTCCTGGCTTCTAAACCTAATGGGAGGCAGCAGCTAACGGGAACTGTGATGCTATAAAAGTTACTCAGTGCAGCATTAAAAAATGGCTGTTTTCTTAAATTTTGATCAGTACCCAGTGTCCCTGCTTGGAAGCCTTCTGTGACATTAATAACCCGCATAGTAAAACCTTAAAGATAAATGAATGGGGCAAGGCATAACTAAAGCAGTGCTTTGAGAGACATGAAGAAACGCATGGAGTCTGTACTCCTAAATGATGATTTGATAGCTCAAAATTGAGTTCATTGAATTAATTAAAAAAGACTACCAGATGGGATTTGTTGCACAGAGATTGTATTGTATTTTATTGTAGCCGTTCCTTTCACGTGGTTCTGGAAGCTAGGAAACCTCACTCTTTGGTGTACTTCTGCAGTACACAGCAAAGCTATTAAAGCTTCTAGTGGGTTTTTTGGCTGCTAAAACTGCTGATGTTCCTTTTGTTTCAGTCTGAGTGTGTACGTGCAAAATTTACCTGCTGTTTTTGTTTTTCAGTAGATGGCTTTCCCATTAAGAAGAACTGATCGTCTTCCTCTGGATGGTTTTTGCGAATTCTAGTCTAGCTTGTTCTGAGATTGTACTGTGTTTCTTGTTTGTTTGTATTTCAGCAGATCCCAGTGAAAACTCGCGTATCATCATATGATACGCAGCCTTATCCAAGGGAATGTAACCTGAAGGTCAGTTTAGGGTGTTCTTCTGTTGATGTAGGTGTTAAATGATTCTTCCCAGTTTCGTTGTACCCTGTAGTTGGTTCAAGTGTTTCAGCAGGTTTCTCTAAGTTAGAAAGGTGGTGCTTCACTGAAGTGAGGCTTCTGTAATACCAGCAGGGCTTCTCTAGGCTGAAGTACGCAACCCCCAGTTCTTAATTTTGGGCATGGTGGTAGCTGCTAAGAGGTTAATAAATAGCCAACATGCTTATGCTTTCCAGATAATCTGATTCTGAACGGTCTGTAGAAATTCCATCTATCCTTTGAATACCAGGGAGGCAGTGAGGGCTTCACTTCAGAAAACCAGGCTTCAGAGCTGGCAGTGCTGGTGGATGCAGTTACAGAACTGCGGCTGCAGCAAAGTCATTTCATGTCCATTTTGACTGGGAAGCCTGTTGCAGACTGCAGAGTACTGATGTGGCCGAACGGTTCCTTCGGGATGAAGCCTGGATTGTAATTTATTTTTTTTTTTTCCCAGAACATGGTGTTTTCTTGTCTTGTGTTCTGCTTTGGTGGCTGCAAGCAGAGCTTCTAAATACTTTTTTGTGTCCCATGGCCTGGTATAGTGGGAAGTGCACATTCCCTTACACTTTTGGTTTGGGTTGATACTGGGGGGAGGAGGAAAGCTGGGAGTATCTGGTCTTTCATGTTTGTGTGTCATTACTGGAAAGAAGACATCTAGATTTTAAATCCTGTTGTGGTAAACAAAGGAAAGGCAGCTTAGGTGTACATGTCTGGGCTGGGGGAGAGGAGAGTTATCCTTGGCTGACATGGACAGGCTCATACTGTGGTATTGCAGGGCAAGACAGTATGCTGCTGTTGTCCATCTCAGTCTCTGCATCCCAGCTGCATTTGCTGCTGAAAATAGCAGCCCTACCTCTGAATAAAAATTCAAATTCCTTGTTCATCAAGTTGTGCAGGTTGTTTTCTCATCTCCTCCCTTCCCTCAGCAGAACTGCTCTAAGTCATGCTCTCAGAGCCTGGGCCTTTAAGGTCCCTTCCACCCCTAACCATTCTATGATTCTGTGATTCTCATGGTCCTGAAGCTGCAGGTGCGGCCTCCCCTTTGGTTTCTTCCCTGTTTGTTGTAAGACGAAAGCAGCTTGGCTCTGCCACATTGTGAACAGCACATGCTGACCTTTGTGTCCCCAGACTTCATGCTGTAATTAGGTGGGTGCTCTTGATAAGTTCAGCTAGAACTGCCTTTCTGGCATGTGACCTGTTTTGTTTCTGTTGGGAAACCAGTGTATCCTGGGAAACACTCAACTTAGCCCCTGTGGCGCACTCTTTTCTTTCAAGTTTTCCTGTTTCTTCTTCTTTTCCCTTGGAAAGGAAGAGCTAACCTCAGCTGTGAGAGAAGGGATTTGGGTGGCAGTGACCTCCCTGCAGCTGGAGGCCTCTCCCACTGATTTATCCTAATCCTAAACCTGTTCCATCAGGCGCTTAGATGTTCTGGCCCGACTTCACTTATCAGCTGCAGGTGGAGCTGTGCTAGCTCCGTAAGCATTTTCTGCTCAGTTAAATAAATAAATAAATTAAAAAACCCCACAAAACACTTATGAGCCTCCCAAGGTTGCATTACATCCTCTGCGTTCCTATTCAGCGCTGTGAAAAAGAGAAGAAAGCTACGGGTTTTAGCCTGAGCCTCGAGAGAAACGCCTTCGGTGGCGATGGAAGGAGAGTGAAGGAAAATGCGTGAGGGGAAAAAAAGGGGGATTTCTCGGTGCTTTTCCTTCCCGAGTGTTCCCTTGTCCACCCGCCCC